>NW_010534047.1:0-495 GCF_000687285.1 Phaethon lepturus | reverse complement strand
TAATGAGAAAAAAGGACAGCAGAGTTGCTACACTAGATTTCAAGAGAGAAAACTTTAAGCTACTCAGGGAGCTAGTTAGCAGTGTCCCCTAGGAATCTGCTTTTGAGGGCTTAGGAATCCACGAGTGCTGGTCAGTCTTTAGGAACCACCTTTTAAAAGCACAGGAGCAGGCAAACCCATTGTGTCGAAAGTCAAGCAAGCGGGGCAGAAGACCAGCTTGGCTGAACAGGGAACTCCTCGTGGAGCTCAGGAGGAAAAAGAAATGGTTCGATCTCTGGAAGCGAGGTCAGGCTTTAAAAGGAAGATTACAGAGATGTGGTTCATATATGCAGGGATAAGACACGAAAGGCCAAAGCTCAATTAGAGTTCAAACCGGCCAGTGTTGTGTCAGACAACAAGAAAGGCTTTTTTAATTACGGTAATAGCAAGAGGAGGTCTAAAAGAAAACATTGGACCGATACTTCTTGAAGATGGTCACCTGACTAATAGGGATGA
>NW_010534046.1:2630-12932 GCF_000687285.1 Phaethon lepturus | reverse complement strand
CCACCGCCTTCATTTGAGGCAGCAACAAAACGGGGAAGAAGCGCGGGGTGCGGCCCGTAGCTCCTCCGCGTCGCCCGGGGGGACGCCGGCCCGCAGCTGTAATTGCCGGAGTAACCGTGGGCGAAGACGTTCCCAACGCCTTTGTTTTGGCGCAGTGCAGCATAGAAATCAAAAATTGTTCTGTGTAGCTCGCATGTTGTTTACTCCCAGCGTTACTCGAGCTGCACTTTTACAAGCTTAAGCTCAAAACAGCCACTGGGGGGTTTTAGACGCTTCAGGCCCCGTCGTTTTCATTACTGGCAACTAAATGTCTACGTGGACTCGTGAATTGAAAACTGTTCTAGGTCTCATCTGTACCGATGATGCAGAGCTAGCAAAAAGATCATCTAATCGCGCATCGAATAGCATTGCAGCAATTGCAATACAGTTGGGCACGGACTGTTTTCAAACTGCTGAGCTGCCTGAATCATGACAGGGCTGCCTCGAGCAAGGGAATGCAGAACTGCGGCTTCTCCCAGAAGCATCTGGGATGCAGAGTGGCTTTCGGGATAGAGCACGGACCGTTCCCAACAGCGGCTAAAACCCGATAGCCAGAGAAGCCTCCTGGGTTAGAAAAGCCACTTGTTCTTCATGGCTGAAAACTTAGCACCGAGTTCTGACTCCACGTCTGCACAGCCTCTTCACCCTTTCTAAAGCAACACCGGGAAGACAATTATTTACCTTTTCTCTGCTACCTGCAATTTTGCTACAGACTTTTAGGCGTGTTCTGTAGCTGTCTCGTTGACAGTAACAGTTCTCTCCTGTAGCACATGAGCTGCGTGCAATCGGAGTTCACCATCTTCCAGGAGGGTTTTGCTTTCCTATATATAGGAAAATACACTATATACTCAAAATATGTGAAATACACAGGAATTAAATGCCATCAGAATATTGCAGACTGCTCCACAACTCCTCCATTTCTCTTCCAGTGCAACACCATTGCATTATGCACATGCAAACAGTAAGTGGCAAATTTGAGGTCTTTAGACTAGGCTGATTCACTTTTTACTAGTCTTTCTATCATTAAGCAGCTTACTTCTGACAATGTTTTTCTCTTTACACTATTTAAATGCATGTGCTTTTAAGTTCTGTCTGGTACAGCTGCAAACGTTCTTACAGTACATAAGAGATAAAAACCCTGCTAAAAAAAATTACTTCACCTTATCAGAAATAAGGATTTGTGAATTATACCCATACTTTAAATAGCTTTAATAAATTCAGCCATTTTTTTCCCTAAAATAGCATAGTAACACTTTTAGATCTGATTTTCTTAAGGACTGCACATCACTGAAATACTGAAATGAAGTGATGAATAGGCTGAAAAAAAGCAACAACTTCTGGTTCACCTGTTACATATTTCCAGTTTTCTACCCAACACGTGGACAATTAGTACTCGCTTGCACATGGGAATCATTTCAGTTCAGTAAGTGACAGAAAATCCGGAAGAACAAAGAGCAGTTCCTATTCAGAACCTACAGGGGGAAAAAAAAAAAAAAGGCAAGAGCAAAGAGTTATTTTGCTATTTACTTGGAATTCCAACCAGTTGACATTTTTGCCTCAGTTGTTCAGCAACAGGAACTAGTGTCTTCACGCCCATTCTCTTAAGTTTTCTGCGTTCCTGACTTCTTCCATCAGCAGGCAGCTGTCTGTCCAGCTACAGCTCTCAATACTATTAGGCTTAATTAAGCTGCATAGTCTCTGAGTTTGTCTTAAACTTATTCCTGCCATAAATGCAATGGAGTGTTCTGGCTCCTACCCTCTCTTATCAGTTCTTCCTGGCTTCCTCTTTTCTATTTTGCATTATCTTAATTATTTCTTTGTTGTACTACGCATTTCTCTATTGCATCCCTGTCACGCTAAAACCTCAGCACTCCTAAATACAAGAATTTCAAATCCAACTTTCCAGGCGATTACCCTCTTGCTCTGAGAGATACTGTTTTCCTGAACTGTATTACAATGACTGTCAGCAATGGATCACTCTGAATAGAAATATAACGTGGTACTTCTGCGTTCAGCTTTTTACATATGACTTCTTGAAAGGAACTACAGACCAAAATAAATAGTGACAGAGAGCTGAAGACCTGGCAGGGAATCCTGATAGCTCTATTAGGAGAGCAATCAATACTTCAGCAATAGTCAGTAACTTACCTGAATAATTATTTTCAGTCAAATTGTAATCACGCAGTGTGCATGATTTACCTAGGGTATGATTTCAGAGCAAAAATTATGAATACAGCACACAGGGTTAGCGAAGAATCACGTTAAAACAGTTTGCAAGGTCTTCAGTGGCACCTGCCACGTTACACCCTGCAAAAGCACGTTAAAACAGCCGGATAAATGCACCTATGTAGATGCACATCTTGGTTGTCAGGTGATTTAGCAAATAGGTTGTTGCCAGTGCTGTACGTACACGCTAGTTTTGCTCTAAAATCTGTCAGAAATCACATGTGAAGAAAGCTTAAGGTATCGTGGTAAACACTTTGTAGCAGAAAAGAAAAAACAGAGCTAGCTAGATTAGCCCATTGCTAAACTGACTTTTTTCAGAAAGCAACGAAAGCCACAAAACGGGCGAAATCTGACTTTAAAAAAAAAAAAAATCACAACACTTCACAGCATTTTTTTAAAATTATGAACAGCCAAAATTGCCATATATTTAAGCTCCACTGAAAGCTTCAATCAGATTAGACTGCTAGAGGCTGTAAAGTGCCTTGGCTTTCAATTGAATGTGAAGGCTAGGTGGGGATGTCAGTAGAGTCAAAATAACCCAGCACGGGCAGGACCGGTCACAGAGTGCTGGGCAGAAACCGGTGAACCGAGGAGCTGCTCGTTACAGACAGGAGACCATCTCTAGTGACTCCCGCTTTATAAAAAGTAGTCAGAAAATAGTAGGTTCCGGGAAACTTTATGAGCTCAGTCTTCTTCAAATATTTCTAAATATTTAATGTCTATCCTTAATATTTATATAGTGCCAGAACATGTACCCGCAGAAACATCAGCTCTCCCATCTCGCTATGGTTTCATTATCCAGCAAAGGCTCTTTGTTACAGAGGACTAAAGGTGGGCGTAAGTAGAAACAAGGAACTAATATCTCAGGATGCAATAATTAAGGACTAGCAAGATTTTTGTTCTCCTAAGTTGTCAGTACATGGGTGTTCCCTGCATGTCGCAAAGCATGCCGCTGCTAACGAGTTTTGCAGGGTAAGGTAGAATTGGAGGCGGCTGGCAAGGGCACGTGGCTACTATCACGCTGTCTGTAAAGGTAAGCCTCCCTGACTGGAGCCCTCTAAACCATTACGTTTAACGTAAATCTCAACAGAAAAAAGATCAACATCTTCAAATTGGAATTGCTTGCCTTGCTCTGCAACCGGCAGGATTGCCAGAGAGAGGAACAGAAACCGATCCGGGCGCGAGAGAGAAATAATTCACGGCAATTCCACCTTCCCCACTGCTTCATTTCCTAAACTGGCTTTTCACAAAAAATGCCCTTCACAAACGCTGCCAGGGGAGATCTCACCACAAGCATAAGAACAAAACATGCAGGAGAGAGTGCGCAAAGGGTACTTGCACAGCCTTCTACCTTTTATTTGTCTTGTCTTTTTTGTCAGAAAAAATTACTGCTTTTTTTTTACCTCTCTCTTATTTCCATGGCAGCTTACATCAGCTCGCATTAGTTTCATAGCTTTTGCTTTTTCTTTTCTTCTTTGCGTTACATTTTGGGCGTTGCCATCAGTGTTACACAGCACTATACATTCACCAATGGGGAAATCCAGAAAGAAATAATCCAAATAAACATCCAAAAGTTCAAAGGTCCACATGTCCCAGGAGCTGTGGTCTAGAAACAGAGTCAGAGGTCTCTTCAACAGAAGCTGCAAAGCCAGCTCACGAAGCAGCCTGTGTCTTCACAAATGCAAACAGGAGGCACAGGAAGAAAAGAGCCACAATTGCCATTTGTCCAAACACTTTTAGCATGAGGCACAAAAATTGGGACATATTGCTGTGATTTCATTCTCAAAGTTTTTTTTCATCTGATGCTAAACAGCATACCTTTCATGAAACCCCATCTTGGAAAAAATGCTCCAAAAAAGTTTAAAAGCTTAAATATAGTGCAGTTCAGCTGATTTAAAACTCTTAAAAGTGCAGAAAGAGCCAGAAAACCCCCGAGAGACACAACTGTTGGACCCTGTGGCAAGTAGTTGGTGAGAAGGAGAGGTGGCAGTGATCTGACACAAGACAACCCAACTTTCTGTCAGCCCACTAGCTTGGATGAGATTTGCGCTGTTGCCCCAAAACAACCAAGTATTGCTATTACAGGCAGTCACCAGTCCGGCTATTTCGTTGCTCAAACAGAGCTCGGAAGGGTGCATCTGCTTAACAAGGGGTATAAAGCTATCGAGTCCCAGTAGAAGATGAGAGAGTTTTTACATGTTGAGGTTATCTACCAGAAGGTGTAGAGTATGACTTTCATATTTGAAGGGGCACCAGTTGACACAGCAAAAATCTTTTTTTACAGACTTCCCAGTTGACGCTGAGCGAGTGCTGGAAGAAAGGAGATTGAACAAGACCGCACGCTTTTTTGCCCTTCCCCTCCTCCCATCCCACAAAGACGGATCCGAGACCTTTTTCTATTTTGTTCCTTTGCAGAAGGAAAGCCAAAGTCCAAAGGGAAGCTGAAAGCACACCACTGCTCTTCCCCGACCCCAGTTATCCTATCCCTGCTGTAAATAAAGCAAGCTCATATTCATCCAGCTAAATATCCCGGCCTCAAAATCTTCCCTTCAATATAAGGACAATTTAAGTAATGAAGATTTTGTTTTAAGCGAATGCTAGCACTGAGGCTTTGTGTTAGTAAGACAAACAATAATATCAGCACTTTCACCGCAATAAAAGAGAGGCTATGTAACAAAATAGACTAAAACCACTTGGGTGTAAGATAAAAGGTTCAAATATTTATGAAAGAAGGAAAATTATGTAACACAGCAAACAGAGCCACAGCTACCTGAATGTCAGTGGGCAACACAACTACAGGTTGTATCTGAGGTGGCATTACCCAGGTCTCACAGCCACGCTTCCCCTTAGGCTTGAGGTTTTACAGGCAACTAGACCACATAATCTGTTTTTCATTCCCCTTCATTTGATTTAACTAGTTCCCACTCTCTGCAACACTTCAGGAAGAGTGTGTGAAGGAAAAAAAATAAAAATTAATCGGTCGGGAAAACACGATCCTTATTTAACAACCTGATGTCTCAGAAAAGTAGGCTGGAAAGACAGGCAGACCCAGACCAGATAGGAACATCACCCAGTTCAACTAACCTTTCCCTGCTTTGTTATAAACACCATAGCCTCTATTACGTATTTCAAAGTCTTTTCGTGCACATTTTTGAAATTATGAATCAAACAGGGGAAAATAAAGATAAAAATTCAAGCAAAAGTCAAATTTTTGACAAAGAAAGCCCCAGGAAAATTAAAGGTATGGCATAAAAACCTTATCTTGAATTTTTGATACTGAAGCTCAGAGCCTCACGATTACACAACGCAATAACCTCCTTGGCATCAGTGCTACCAGGAAGACTTTCTATACCAGCCAATATCAACTCTTCAGCATCTTCGCTCTGGCAGCAGCCGGCCCCAATCGTTGCCGCACCCTGCATTTCCATAACTTGTGAATAACAACCAAAGATTGTATTTACCTCAATATTTTCTTCCTCCAGGGTTTGTCTACCCCCCCTTACATCTTCCTGCGGCTTCTGCTGCTACGTGTTATTCATGGCTGATAGGGAAAGCAAAACATTTTCTTCACAGCATATATAAATGTAAACAAATACAGCAGCTGAAAGCATGGTTGGGTTTCTGTTTCGCACCGACTGACGCCGTTACATCATGCACAGAGTCGATCACCATGGCAATGAGGTGCCAGAAACCATTTCCAAGCGTTCGTGAATATTTAAGCACAGGCAGAAAAGTTCAAGGCAAAATACCTCTGTAACAATGTTGTGCCGCTTTTTCGGCTCATGAATGATTACGCACGCCGGCACGATTTTCTTACGGTCGTTCATTAGTCACAATTATTTTCAAATTAATTTTTGCCAATAGTTGATATTATTAATGCACTGTAATTACAGCCACAATGGGGAGTTCAGAATCGTGGGACAAGGTCACATAGCACTAGATACTGAAAAAAACATAGACCAGAAAGATGGTTATGGCCCCAGTAAACTGGCAGGCATCACAAATGATTCATCAAAAGTGTTACTGGAGAATATCACACATCCAAATGTGATTTAGTGTAATTGGGAAGAGAGGTCACAATGCAGTTCCCCCTCTGAAGAAACAGGCATATTTTCTGCACAGACCTGGTATAACTATTCTGTAATCTTAGTCTAAAACTCTCATTCAACAACAAGGAAAATAATTTTCTAGAATTACTACCAAAAGCCGATACAATAGGTACATAAGCCCAGTTAAAAACCATTTTCTTGAACGGACTCATAACTACTTACATAATAGCAAAAGAGTTACGATGCCATCATAACTCAGCAAAAAAAGCAAAATCACAGTTTTGGTAAAGGAAAGTATTTTGCTTACGACCCTGTTAATGTCTTCTTCATTTAAGAAGAGGCGTAAGAACTTTTTCAAATTTCTACCTGTTAATACTTGTAATGTGTACAAACTTTCTAATAGAAGTTTTTCCTTCTGTTACTAAACGCCAGGATTCGACCTCCCCCCACCCCAAATTTAAGGCAAATAGCATTACAATATTTTCAATATTTGCCATTAAAGTAAATGTAAAAACCCAAAGTGTCTGAACTTGCTCCAAAAGATGATATTGTAACCTTTACAAAAGAGCTACAAAAGTAAAGAAAGTCATGTTTCAGCTATCACATGCTTCTGCATTATTAAATGCATAATCAGTTTCCGAGGCTTCCTGAAAGAAAAATCCAAGTGGTAAATTCAATCTCATTCTGCCTTTTAGCCTGAATCTTTACATTTACTGCATCTGAGTACAGAAGGCATCTTCAAGCCAACATCCTCTCCCCAACAAGCCAGCACCTTGCCTGAGAGCCGACGTACATCCTTTTATAAATGTTTAAAGTTTCCCATGACATGCCATCCAAAGTTATTCTGCAGCACTGAAGCCAATAGACGACCAGTCTCTCCACCCGAGCACAGACCGCCCTTCCTTCCTCACTCCCGCTTCGATCGTGCTGTAACGTTTCGAGTTGCATCTGTAAAAAGAGGATCCCTTTTCTCCCCTAAGCTTGTCCAACAGGTAGAAGTGCCAAGTCCGATATGGCATTGCATCAACAAATCCTACGTCCAAACGGATTTTTAGGCTCCGCATTGATCCAGATGTATATTTATAGCCTCTATACACAACATGTGTGTGTGTAAAAATAACCCAGACTTTAAACAAATAGCCGGTTTCTCACTGGGCAGAGCTCGAAAGTAGCCACATACACACCAAAAGTGCCAGCAACGTTTTACCGAAGATGATTTAAGGATATCAATAAGACAAGAATTGGAGGGAGAGGTAATATTTTCAACTGGTATTTTGGAAAGAAACAGATCATCTTTTGGACACTAGAGCTTTATTTGATCTGAGCAAGAAAGAGAGAACTGTAAAAGCTAAAACAGATGGATAACAATTCCTCGGTGTGTCAAGTTGATTATACTAATCAATTAAAGTCTAAAAAGAGATTGCTCCTCCTTACAGAGAGTGCCACATTGGCACAGGAGTCAGCAGCGTGTAACGTCCCAGGTTGCTCCCAGCTACAAAAGTCCCCACGTCCCAGATCCCACGAGGACACTTGGAGGGCAGGAGCGCTCCAGCTACGCCATTTTCAACAAACAGCACCGGGAAACAGCACAGACCCAGCTCTACACCCTGTTTCTCCAATTTCTCCAAATCTTAATTCCAGGTCTAAATCTGGTTTGTGCCATAATCTGCGTTAATGTGCAGGGGCTCGGGGCCAGAAAATGTCAGTTGTAAAGGCAGTATTTGTCTTACAGGAAAACAAGCAGATAAATTCTTTAAATAATAACATTTGGTTGTTTTTAGGTCAAGTTGTATTGCAGTAAGAAAGTTTACCTCTATCGGAAGTTTTCCAACTGCTTCTCCGTTGCCTACGTTACCTTTTGACAGGATAATTGTTGGCAAGATACAAGCAAGCAGAAAACAAGGCATCAGACAGACAACGTATTCCTTACCAAATTAAATCAGTGTCTCTTTTCAGCTTGGTTCGTCTAGAAAAAAAACAACAGGAAATTAAGGAGGACCAGCTCATTTTGGCCGGAATAGTTGGATACATTATTAATTATTGGAGGGGGGGGGTGTAGGCGGGTAGGGTGTGAGCACATACTCCATCCCCCCCAGTGTCAACTGTTTGTGAGCTTTTTTGTACTTCTGTTTTGATTATTATAGTCCAGATATTAGTAATAATAATAAATGTTGATACAATTCAGATCCATTCTGAACGGACTACAAAATTACTTGAACAAATGCAAAGTCATTAGGAGACACAATCTGTTCCTTTCCCCAGGAAGTGATATTTTCCCATCTCTTAGTTAATATAATCTATTCTTTTGCTCTTCTGAAAATTGAAATTTCAGCCCTGGGTTATTTATCAACAGTAGAAACATTTTTAAAGGGTAATTCTCGGGGCGGGGGGAGGAATCAAACCCTGAACAATTTGAAGCACTTACTGTTAGAAAAATTTCCTTTTTAAAAAAAAAATCTTTGCTCAAAACTCAGGAGGTTTTGCATATTTCATATAACATAATTAAGTCATTTCAAATTTAATCTCTTAAATTTTTGAAATATGGAGACTGATTTTCATTAATTACAAATTCTGCATGTGGATGCTTAAATTAATGTATAAAAGAATTTTTCTGGAGGGGAACGGACCACTAAGCTGTGTATGAAGCTCAGACGTAGCAGCCTAACGCTCTCCACCATTTGACAGAGATGCATACAAAAGGACCTCATTCCATCTAAAGAAAACAGCCAGTTCCCACAGAATGTAATCAATATTTGGACATGCTCACAACTTCTATATCTACCAAATTAAATATGCAGTTAGAGATGGATGGCAGTGTAGCTACTCTCAATTTGCCTGCCAACTGCTTCAGCTACTCTCAAGTTAAGAGCTTTCGGTGTTCAAGACGGACTTTGGATCTCAGAGCAGAAGGTATGCCAGAAGGAGACAGAGCTGGTCAGGCGTCTTGGTTTGGGGTTTCCCCCCCTTTTGAAGTTTATAGAAACTAAGTAATATCCTTCATACCACTTTAGAGACTGTTAGTAGCTTGAGGTGGTTATATGACAGTTAGAGGAAATCGGTTTCTTTCTGTCCAGTAAAGAAAACCTTTATTTTTGCAGGAGAGTTTTGACTGGGACTTGACAATAAGCATGTAAACAACGTCGGAGAGTTTTGACTGGGACTTGACAATAAGCAGGTAAACAATGTGCATCTCAGCCCTCACTGTTTGACATGGAAAGCTGAGCAAATGATTCAAAATCCACTGCCCGCTTATGTTCAACTAGTATATTTGCAACCGCTCTCAGATTTAATGTCAACATCTAGGTTAAGATGAATGTTTTTCTTTAATCGAGTGAGTTACTTCAACTGGGACTAAGTACTCAGCAGTTTGAATATATCACTGATCATGGGAATAACATGCAATTGGTTTGGCAGCTTGACTAGTTAAGCTTCTGTTGTCCTATATAGGATTGGCGATTTTGGGGAAGAGAAAATGTGGACAACTGCAAGGAGGGTGAAGGCAGCAAGATTCATTTGTCTCTTTTACAAAATGTATTCCAACCTTCTAATTTTCCCACAGTTTTTTTCTCTTTCAGAAGAAAGCTGAAATTAAGTTTATAAGAACAACTGCTGTATCAGAAAACATATGGATACTTTTCTAATCCTTTCACTCTTAAGAGTTACGGATTTTCTTGGTGTACATCTGTCCATCACTGCTCTGTTGCAATTGTTCCAGATCCTTCTATATACAGAATATGTGAAGCTGAGTTTTTGAACGGACATACCACCAAGAAGAAAAAACAAGCTACCTGAAAATCCATTCCCTGAGCATAATTAGAGAAAGCGTTTCTTGCAAAGGACTCTAGCTGTGAAATCTTACAGCAGGTCTTACAAATTTGGTTTGATTACGGTGGATTTCGAAGTCATGCTCTGAAGAGCAAGCAATTAAAATAGGTCAGCGTCACTGTGGGACAAGTATAAACAGCAGCGTCCAGCCTGCAGCGGTTAA
>NW_010534046.1:0-2599 GCF_000687285.1 Phaethon lepturus | reverse complement strand
AGCTCAGACACAGACATGGAATCAAGAAAGTAATTCACAGCAGGTCCAGACCAGGGTGGTCACAGAGCACAGCTCCATACCCACGGCTGGCTACCACTCCTGCTAGTCCTGAATGGCTGACAGTCCTATATAAGAGCCTTAGCCAGTCAGAAAGTTGGGAAGACTTATTGAAAATATTTAGAGATTAAGACTTCCAGGCAATTATATGATTTCAGACACTGAAAACGGACCAAACCTATCAACAAGGAGTTTATTATTTGAGTGACATACAATGCCTGCCTGGAATGAAGGTTTCCAGCACATTGTCATGTAAAAATGAGCTATTTGCAAAGTAAAACAGTTTTAATGGGATGCTTTGTCCAGAATCCCAATAGCTAAACCAGGTATAACACCTCACAGATCAGAAGACTGAATCCAGCCCCCACCTCCTGGGTAGGTTTTCTGACTCCAAATTAAACTCTCAAAATCTTCTTCTGCTGGACGACCACATCATTTCCCTTTCAGCTAGATCCATCACTGAAAAATAATCACATCCTGAATATACCCCATTCGGATCTATGGTTTTGTTTGAGCTTAAAATCTAATTTCTACATCTGCATATATATTGTGCGGGCATTAAGGCAGGAACAAGCACCCTCTTTTCTCTGGAGCTTCCGAAGCTATTCTTATAAACTACTTGAGGGCCAGGGGAATAGTTAAATCACCATAGGATCATTTTGTTTCTTCTTTTGCACATCCTGGGCTTTTTGGACATTTATCTTTCGTATCTACATTACCTCTTGTTTCTTTACCTGCTGATTACAAGCTATCACAGATTTGTCAAAGGAAAAAAGAAATCAGCAATAATTTGTCCTAAACTTTGTTCAGTCTAAATGTATTCAAAGCACAGTGTGCTTAATTCAGTCATAAAAACCAAGAAGGGGTCACTTAAAAACAATTAAAAAGCAAAACCTGTTTCCTGATACCACACTGCATTCTGACACGAGCTCGTTTTGAGCACAGACTGTGTATTTCAGGAGAAATCTGCCCGGTGTATTTACCACGTTCTGTCCTTATGGCTGTTGCTATTCTTAAAACTTCAGCACATCCATTTTGCTTTGTTTCCAGTGCATACAGAAGACAATTCTTTACATTATCTGGCAGCATACATATTACAGACTTTAAATATATCTTACAGATGTAAATGTAGTTTAAAGTTGTTTTTTTTCTGGCACGGAGAGTTGTACTTTTGCAGGTATAGTTTCACATATAATTCCACATGTCCAGTTTTTGGGTGGGTTTTTAAATATAATTTACAGATACTGCTACAAGTCTTTTTAGACCTATAATTAGCATCACTCAGAACAGATGTCACCAATAACTTCTTTTTATATATACGCTAATATTGCATTTCCTAGGTTTTCTGAAGGACCCTTAAAACAAATTTTTCCAGGAGTCCAAACTGTAAAATATTTTTTTCTGCTGCTAAATATTTTTTACACATAAAACAGGCATCTGACATCACTGTGGATTCAGAGAAAAACATTCTTAATTCTGACCTTAGTTTTTGCTGTGTTTATGCCTTGGAGCTCAGGATAACTTACACGGAGCACTGGAGGACCACGGAACACATCGGTTTCTGCCAGAGGTTTATATGGTCGAAACAAGCAAGAGGATACAAAAACACTTGTGACTTAAAAAGTCATTACCCGTATTCTTTTTGTAAATAGCTCACATTTTCCTACTAAATACTTAACTACTTCTTCTATCATTCATTACTATATACTTACTCCCCACCCTGCCGACTCTGCAGCGGTTCTGAGAATACACTGAATTACAGAATACTGGGAATATTTGTATTTCACTCAAGCCTCTGAGAAAACACGTAGGAAAAACTGCATATTACTAGAAACATCAGAGTTTCTAGTTTCAACTACAAACACGAGAGTTCTTTTTGGTGAATGACAGTGGTATAGCAGACAATTTGAAATATTTGTCTTATGCATAATAAAAAAAACCCACAGATAATTTTGGGGGTAGATATGGAAAGGGACTTGGATCAGGTTATCTGCCATAAAAGATGCAACCAGTATTCTTATCTCGTCTGCAATTTTCATCTGATTAGAAAAATTACATACGTTTTCCCCCAGCCCAAACAGGATGAAAGAAAGCATGCAAAAGTCCTTAAATTAAATTAAGGTCATCTATTTAAATAAGATGGTTTGAAAAAGCCATTTGGGGATCTCATTTCTTGAGATATGCCTCTTGAGGTATGACTGCATCTGTTTTCCCTGTAAATAGGAACATTACGTTTAGGTAAACACAGTACCATGAAAGCTGTAATTACTTATCTTTGCCATTTTAAAGCTACGTCTAATGTATCTTGGATGCGGAAACTAAAAGTGCTTCCAGGATACCAGATCCTGAATTAGGTTCAAGCGAGAACTAAGCACACGTGTTCTTCCCCCACTTCCTTTGCCTCTCCTCCGGTCTCGGATTGCTACGGGAAGGACGCGGGCACCCAGGCTGCAGATCCCAGGTACAGGACAGCCGAGGACAAGGGCTCCGGGACACCCGCCCGGGAGGACGTTTTCTTTCACAGAATCACAGAATCACAGAA
>NW_010534045.1:0-641 GCF_000687285.1 Phaethon lepturus | reverse complement strand
CGAGGTTTATTCCCGATTTCGGTGACACTAGGACAGCTGCAAAACTGTATGTGAATTTTCACATTTTCTTTCATGCATTTAATGTATCTATCTGCAGATATACAGTCTATATTCACGCGTGCATTCAGCTTCAGTATTGATATATTTAGATTTAATTGTGTTTAATTTCCTATTTGCTAAATGAACTTTTTAAATAATTTCTGTACTTCCTTACAGATTCTACCTCACACACCTACGAAGGGGAATAGAAGGCATAAACTGGCCTTTATTTCTTAGCTCTGGCTGCACACAAGTGCTTGTGGCTGTATGTACTGGTGTTCATGTGGGGCTCCCAGGAGGCAGCTACTTTCCTTCCTGCAAAGCAGCATGGCCATGCACAGTGCCACGGGTCTGCCCCCGACACTCCAGCCAGCAACTGAGTACCCGGCCCAAGGAGATGCAGCACCAGACATCAAACTAAAACAAAGTTATAACATTTCAGCAGCCTTGCCTGAAGCTAGACACTTGATTCCAACTCATTTGGGAGAGTTTTGGCAAAGTGACCATTGACCTACTTTTCTGTTTAGAAGTTCTGCATGTATAATGTATATATGATGAACGCTCCTCAACCCTAATGTAACCAAGGTGATGGGGAAATTAAA
>NW_010534044.1:0-24094 GCF_000687285.1 Phaethon lepturus | reverse complement strand
GTTGCATGGGGTTGTTGTGGCCAAAGGGCAGACCTCGTTGCCTCCAAGATATTTCCACCCATTTACCTCTTTGTTCTCTGCTATCTAGCAACCTTATTTATTGCTTCACACCTGGGCATAATCTATTTTGTCCCTTGAAGTTACACTTAGAAGAAACACATTTTCTTACCTGACAATTACATTTCTGGAATTATTTCTCTTGAATGCTTATAATACAATAAATCCATGGACAATCAGCACTGAAGAGGTTAATATTTCTTCACAGAAATATTAGCTGGTGAAAACCATCAGACTTTGATTTGTGTAATTTATTATAGTCTCACATTCTCCTTCCTGTCTCGATAACAAAACTGCCAGTTAAGATCACACTGGAAGATTGCTGAAGTTTTTGCTGTTATTACTTGATATTAAACTTGCATTTTGTTATTATTATTATTTGCTATTAAACTAAAAAACTATTAAACAGTATGTTAGTAGTGTGTCCCCACCTGTGCTGTCCCACACTTCATTAGTCTTTCCTCTGCATAAGTATTTAAATAGATACATAGTGGGATTTTCAAAGGGGGTCGAGGGAAGCTACAGGAGGGAATTGGGCAGCTACGTTTTGGCTGTCCATTGCTGAAGTGGAACATGTTTGGAGTTTGTCATTTCAGCGTACTACTTATTAAAGTTCAGTAGGACTAACCTGACAAGATTTTTTGAAATTCGTTATCTATATCTATTTTTTCCACTAATGTCTTTTTCTCTTCAGCTTCTTTTAAATCAGCCTGCTGAAAGCATCTCATAATTATTGTACTGTAGTCTAACTAAATTAACACCAAAGTTGCCATTCTAATTGAGTAGAGGTGTGGATTAAGAACATTGTGCTTAATGTGTCTTGCTTTTAATTGGACTCCACAGAGGAAGGGTAAGGATTTTTTTAGAACTTGGAGGAGGGAGCCTCATGTCTACAGTGAACTTAGGTAAAAATTTGCTCCAGTTGTAGCTTTAGTAGATAGAAAGGGAGGTAGATCTCCAGCTTCAGAGCATCCCATGTCACTCTATTCTATTTCTATTCTTATTTCATTTTCTTAATCTTTTTCCCCATTTTAAAAGCAGATTCATTCCTGCCTCTGTGCTTGTGCCCCTTTCTCCGCCTCATGCCAATTTTTCCTGTTTGGTCCCTGCAATTTTTCAGTCTTGCCCATTAACACTTTTCAGGACTCCCTGTGCAACTGCTGTTTTGTCCTTTCTTCCATGTGCACTCCTCTCTGCCCGAAAACATTTCTGCTACTGTTAGTGGCTTAAATCTCTCTCATCTTGTTGCTCATGATTCCTGATGCTCCTATGAACTCCCACTAGTTACTTCAGCCAGCAAAACCCTCAATTCCTTAACTACTTCTTCACAAACTCCTACACTGGTAAAATTTAGAAAGTGTGGATATATGTTCCCCGTACCAAAGATCTGTTCAAATGACAATTAAAACACTGTTCTAGGGTCAATTCACCCCCCCCAAAAAAAAAATCTGAGAAAGAAGCAGATACAGTTATGATAGTTCCAGTTTCAGGAGAACCTGGGTAAAAAATATTTCCTGTCATTTACAAAGACTGGAAGCACACACCAAATTTTGTGGCAATCAGAATTCACTGGATTTCTTTCTCTTCATTCAGTGCTGGTACTTGTACAATATTGCTATACTTTTCATAATTCTATCATCTTCAGGAAAAGTAAAAAGCACTGAGAAAACATACTTTTCTTCCTGGGTGCACTGAGACTGGCAATGGACATTTGAAGAAACTAAGCTGAAGACTATGAAAAGGTCCTGCTAATTCACAGATATGGGAAACATCACAATGGGATGCAAGAATTCCTCTTCCATTCTGAATGCCAGAACAGTTATCAATCATAATTGCCTATCTTTCTCCATAGACACTGGGAAAAACAATGCATGGCAGGGGGGAACAAATGTAGTGTCTCTTTCCCACTAAATAAAACTTAGCCATGTTTAAGAAAGTGACAGTGAAAAAAGAGAACACAGAAAAAGGATCTACTAAGTTATCATATAGTTTCTCTGAATCATTGAGATTTCTTGAGTATCTGTCAAAATTCTCCCCAAAAGTCCCACTGCATCATATAGCTCTTTTCACATCCCAGAAACAGGTCATGGCTCCAAAATAAAACAACACTCTTGTTATGGTTCCATACTAAAGTATCAAATTACATTCTCAATCTATTCGTATCTTTATGGTGGAGTTTTTGGAAAGTAACAGCAAACTCAATCTGTGATTACAACTGACAACCAGTGTGGGAAACTATCTGATCCAAATTTAAGTAACTTGAAGGCAACCTGTTCCAGAAGTTGTTCTAAGATGTTGCTGAAATGCAGGATGTAGACTGACATATGTGGGTATTACTGGGGTAGAAAAGACATTCTATATGAAATACAAATGAATTTCAACATAAGAACATGTTTTTCAAATTTGAAGTATTTTGGTATTGATGAGACATTTTCAACCTTAGTGCTGCTTAAATACAAAAAACCCAAAGATTTTTGCCTGTTTATTACAAGTTGTGTGCTTTTTCCAAAGGAATGTGAGATTACAAACAACAACTAGGGAAACAGAACTATCTTTGCTGCAATTTCAGTTATCCCCATTGTATCTCTTTTGCAAGACATTGATTCAAGAAGACCATGTCCTAGAGAAAAGGTATATGGCACAACTGTTAGCTGAATTGCTTATCACATGTGCTCCTAAATTCTAAAATAAAATAGTAGCATGAAGGTTTTCTTGGGAATCTCATGGCAAAGGTCTAAAGTTTGTGTAAAAAACTGTGGATTAATATCTTAAGTAGACAATATCAGGTGTAGATTCGGTAAAGCCAAGTACTAGAAGAAAATTAATAGAAGCTAGTCTTTTAGGCACATTTGAAAACTAAGACAAATATGACAAATAAATTTGCTTATTGGTCACCCTGCAGAAAACTCTGAATACTGAATTCAGATGGGTTTTCATGTGCCCTCTCTCTGGGTGATCTAATTTTCATTAAGAAGAAGGAATCATGCTTTACAAACAGTTGCAAAACCATGGAATCATAGAACCTTTGGGTTGGAAGGGACCTTTAAAGGCGATCTTAGTCCAAGCCCCCTGACAATGAGCAGGGACATCTGCAACTAGATCTGGTTGCTCGGCACCCCATCCAACCTGACCTTGAAGGTTTCCTGGGATGGGGCATCTACCACCTCTCTGGGCAACCTGTGCCAGTGTTTTATCACCTCCAGTGGGAAAAATCTCTTCCTTCTATCTAGTCTAAATCTGCCCTCTTTTAGTTTAAAACCATTACCCCTTGTCCTATCACACAGGCCCTGCTAAAAAGTTTGTCCCCGTCTTTCTTAGCAGCCCCCTTTAAGTACTGGAAGGCTGCAATTAGGTCTCCCCAGAGCCTTCCCTTCTCCAGGGTGAGCAACCCCACACAGGAGAGGTGTTCCATCCCTCTGATCATCTTTGTGGCCCTCCTCTGGACCATTTCCAACAGGTCCCTGTCTTTCCTGTGCTGAGGGCTCTGGAGCTGGATGCAGTTTCAGAATTATCACAGAAATTATCTTTAAAAAACTGCTTCTGTAGCTCCTACTGATTTAATTTAATTAGTAGATAGATTTTCATATAAAGTATCTAATATATTAGAATTTTTGAAAAGCTGATATTCCTGAAAAGTAAAAGATTAATAAAAATATTAAAAATGTTAGCAAAGACATTTCATAGACTTCTGTTTTTAAATAATTTGGTTTTGGAGTTTTTTGTTTAGTATTTTGCAGAATTCCATAAGATATATATCTGAATTCCCTCTAGGTTACTCAATCTCAAATTGACCTTGATGATGTATTCTAATAAATAGTTAATCATAAAGATATGAAAAGTACTAAGCATATACTTTGAAACACCTTGTTTTAAAAAGTAAACAGTAATATTGTTTTAAACAAATTGTCTGGTTTTTTAGACAATTAATTTTAATAGTAATGTATACAAGTTCTTAATAGGTATTAACATAAAAAAATAGAAAATGTTGTATATACAAATTAATACTGTGAAAGAAATAATGGATTTTAGAACTCAAGTTAAACACTTAATAACATCTTTGTTTTTGTAGGCTGTCCTTCTCAGGATGTAAGTGTCCCTTATCCTGTAAAAAGCAAACTTACATTATGTATGTGGACTTGCAAACTGGAAACCTAGAGTCTGTAATACTAAAATCTTGCTCTTTATTCTGCAAGGTTTTGGCCCCAAAGGGCAGAACCTTGCCAGAACTTTTTTCTTTAAATAGATTCATGAGAATGTCTGCTTTTTTCTTTCTACAAATTAGAGATTTAAGATTGCAGATCTGGGGAAGAGAAACCAAGCTATTCTGGCCTAGACTGAAGCACAGCCAAAGGATAGGCTTGAATCAAAACATTTGGATCTGAACGTTAGCCGTACGTATTGGGGGGTATGTGTGTGTATGCGTATGTATGTATTTATATTTATACATTGAAGGAGTCCAAATGTGTGATTCAATCTCTTCATTTTCATGCATTGTATGACTTTATTTGCAGTCCACAAGTCATCTGAATGATGAGTTGAGAATTTATTTAGATATTAAAATAAATTCTAAGCCTCAGTGATTTTTTTCTGCATCTACTGAAAGTATGTGAAAGCCACAGTGGCTGATACTTACACAGAATTTAAACATACAAAGAAGGAAATGCTACTAGTTTGTTATGTAAATTCGATCTACAAAATGCTTATTTTTTTCCATTATTGCTGAATCTATGCTACATTTTATGAACCACAAATGAAAAGTGAAAAGGTAAATGCCTGGAATATTTTTTGAAATACGGTGCAATTTGTTTTTAATGCAAAACAAAGAGAAGTGGTAGGAGGAAAGGTTTTTTGTTGTTGTTTCTTCAAAAGTAAAAATAATGAATGTCATAGGTTTTCTATTGTTTAGCGTATATTCTTCATTTGGGCACTTCAAGATTCACAATTTCACAAATGGAGGCCATAAAAGTCAGTCACGTTTTGATCTTTACATTTATAAACTTTGATCCATAACTAAAATTCTAAAAGGATGAAGCACTATCTCTTTTGTCCCCTCACCTTTAACACTGAATGTAAATTGACCCACTGTACATTTTAAATTCTAGCACATCCAAACTTATAAAAATATAAGTTCCATTCAAATGGGAGTATTTTTCACTGCACACAGGGCTCTAATCAAAAGTAGAGCTGTATAGAATGGTTTAAATTTAATTCAAATCTCAGTGAATTTCATGAATCTGACTACTCAAGCTTTACATGACTGGGCTCATAAATGTTATTTCTGCTTTTATGCATGATAGGTTGCGGGTTGCTGCTGCTTCTGGGCTTCACAACAAATGCCACAAACCAGAGTTCGTCTCTGCCTTCATGCATTTTTCATAACTCCAGCTAAAAAGTAAAACTGTACTGATTGATAATAGCTAATGAATGTGTAAGCTGTTAGTGAATGTTTTCCACAGGTTACTAGTTTGGGTCACAGGCAGTTGAACTGGATAACTGATTATCCATAAAGATCACATTAGTGTATTAAAGAAGAATATGTCAACTACCCAGGTGACAGAAAAAAAAGGAAAATAATCCCCCCCCCCCCCCCCAAAAAAACAGGAAAAAAAAAGATATTCATTATTTTGTTTATTCATGGTATCCCTGTACACTCTAAGAAACAGGATTTCACACTTTCTACTCCTCATTTGTAAATATTCCCTGTGGTGTTTTCTTACAAGGGTAAAAATAGAGTGGAGTGTCTATTCTAAATGCATTTCATACTTGAGAAATTAGCATTGTAGGCAGAATTATACCTTTTTTTCCTATTCTTTTCTTGTACCAATGCCAAAGTTCTTCACTTTCACAAAATGTGTGTTCACTTTATGAATACTGACAAATTTAGCCAGAATTGTGTTATCATACAGTCCTACAGATAATTCCTTTGTCTAGTTGCCTTTGTACAATGAATACTGAGACTACAATATCCTTTTTCCTCCTGCTGGTATTTAATGACTTCATTTCTCACCATAGCAGGTTAAATGTTTTCTCCTTCTTGACAGGAATGAAGTTTGTCATTTCACAGGTGATGCTGTTTGGAAGCAAGTATCTGTAGTAAAGGCTTTAGTTTAACAGTTACATTTGTAGTAGGAGAATATCTGAAGGAATAGTGTACTAGAATAGGTGTAAGATGTATTCACAAGAAATATGGACATACTCTTTGAGAAACGGTTAACCAAAATCAACATGCAAATCTGCACCAAATAGAGCAGTTTCAGCTTCTTCACAAGCAATTATTTCAGGCTGCATGCAAACCCAGGGGAACATCACAGCATCATTTATTGTTGGAATTGCACAATTAAAGAACTTATGGTTGGATTCTTAAAGTTAGACATTGCAAATAGAACATGCTTTTCCTATTTCCCAGGCTTGCATGACAACTTCAGTATTTAGAAATGGGGCCATAGAGTCAGATGGGGGAAAGACAGCAATTTACTCCATTTGAACCATAATACTTTAGAAAATGAAATTATGATTACACAGGAACATCCACAACTGCCACAGATTCTTCAACTGCAGAAGATGTTCTGTAAGCTGCAGAAATCACAGACTCTTTCATTCTGTGCTGGGACATGATATCTGGTTGGTGCAGAGCTAGCTCTAGGCCACATCACAACCACACACTATCATCTTGCCTCTTATTTCAGGTTAGGAATGATGTATAGGATAAGACCATAGAGAGAGTGATGAAGCTTGTCACTGTATCACAGCCCCAAAAACCAGTATGAGTGAGAAGGCAAGTAAGTGCCTAAATATTTACCTGACACCAATGAATTAACAAAGATTGGTGTCGTGGTTTAGCCCCAGCCAGCAACCAAGCACCACGCAGTCGCTCGCTCACTCCCCCACGGTGGGACGGGGGAGAGAATCGGAAGAGTAAAAGTGAGGAAACTCATGGTTTGAGATAAAGACAGTTTAATAAGTAAAGCAAAAGCCGCGCACGCAAGCAAAGCAAAACAAGGAATTTGTTCACCGCTCCCCATGGGCAGGCAGGTGTTCAGCCATCTCCAGGGAAGCAGGGCTGCGTCACGCGTAATGGTTTCTTGGGAAGACAGACGCCATCACTCCGAACGTCCTTCCACACCTTCCTTCTTCTTCATCCCAGCTTTATATACCGAGCATGACGTTATATGGTATGGAATATCTCTTTGGCCAGCCTGGGTCAGCTGTCCCAGGTGTGTCCCCTCCCAGCTTCCCGTGCACCCCCAGCCTGCTCGCTGCAGGCCAGCATGAGAAGCTGGACTGTCCTTGACTACTTAGCAACAGCTCAAAACATCAGCACTTTATCAACTTTTTCTCATCCCAAATCCAAAACATAGCCTCACGCTAGCTTCTATGAAGAAAATTAACTCTACCCTGGCTGAAACCAGGACAATTGGGATTAGTGATTTACAAAGGAAGATTTCCATTTTAGCATGTTCATCTCATGCCTTATTTGAGTGCTCTTCTCAATGATGCTAGAATTGTCTTTTTGCCAGTGTATGTACCTGGATAGTTATGTGAGAGTTCTCTTTTTCTTCTCTGTGGTATGAGAGGCTGGAAGAACCTACTTGATTCTGGAACTACTATCACCCAGCCTTTTACAGAGGTATGAAGGAAAAGGTCATGGAAGCAAAAGAAAATTTTGCTACCACCAGAAAAATTATGAGAGAAGGTCAAGGTCTTGTTCTCCTATCACTGTGAAAAACCCTTTGCTGAATATCCAATAAATTACTATGAATTTCCCAACCAGAAATTTCCTTAAACGTTTTAAAGAAATATGGATGCACTTTTATGCCACTTGGGAATATCTCAGGTCAATGTTTGTCAAGATACATAAGATGTTGTCACTAAAATACTACAGCTGTTTTAGAATGATATTCCACTGAGAACTAGACTTATGTTACAAGTCTACCTGTAGGTAGTGACGATGCAAAAGTAAATCAATAGGGTAAAGGAACTGGTCATGAGGCTCCTGTATCTCCCTTGCACCTGATTTCAAGTGGGTTGTTTCAGAACAAACTTAGTCTCCACTATACGTGTAGTTTACAGCTTTTTGAAACAAGTATAAATGTGTACCATGGATCCGCAGGTGGAGCAGCCCACACATTGGTTTTAAATTTAATTAAATAAATCAAATTTCATGTCAAGCATTTGGAGTAATTTTGGAGTGAAACTTCTGATTTTGTTTTATTAAAAAATCTAGTTCGCACATCTCAAAATTGGCCAAAAACCTGACTCGATAGGGAATTAGTAGAAAGGAATCAGGAAATTCACTTCCAAACCATGTTCCTGCTTCAACCCAAAATCTGAAGTATCAGCATAGTTTCAGAATCAAACAGAAACTTACTGTTATTTATATGATATAACTCTGAAAGACGTGAGAGGTTGCATTTTGTATGCCAATTTGACCACATGACATGAACTATATTAACCTAGCATTATGGGAATGCCTTACAATATTTGAAACATGTATCATTAAAATAAGAAATACTTTGCTTCCATAGTTTGATGTTTTTCCTTCAAAATGAACATAAGTTGATGAGAAGGAAGATACAATTCATTTTTTGTTCATTAATAGCTTTGACTCTGTGAACTTGTGAACTCCGGCACCTCCAACTTCAGGATTATGAATTATGCAGAATGATTTGGATTAGTTGGAGATTCATAGCCAGGGAGTATGATGGGACTTCTGAAGCAACTGAAATTTTGGCTCTGTGATTGAAAAAAACCCCATATTTTCTGAGGTTCATCCATCTTTTCACTTTGGTAAAACTATATGTTTTAATGTTTTGAACTTCTGTTGATTCTACTCAAGACAGGCATCTAAATGCTTCTGGAAGGTGTTTAACCTCTGATCTTACAACTTCTTGAAGTATTTTAGGCAGAATGATCGGATGTCTAGTGCCTGAGGTGGACAACTAATGGAGCAGGTATTTTATCACCCTAAAATGTCTGATTTTAAATTTAGAAAGAATTTAACAAGCTGGTGTATCTTGATCATATCACATGGAATTTTGAGGTGGAGTGCTGAAAACTGTGCAAGAAATAACTGGCTGAAGAAATATATGACTTACCAATTTTCACTTAAATCTTACTATTTCTCTCATTAATTTGTAATATTTGTGGTTGAGTATGTATTGAATTTAGTTGATGTATCTTTCTCATTCTTTTTCCAATTTATATGCATCAGTGAACCTCTTTTGAAACTATAATATGAATCTTCTGGCTATACTAATTAATGTTAATTAATTGATGTTAGTGGACAAAAGCAGCTTTCAGATTCTTTTGGAAAAACTGACTTTCCCTTAAAGTATCCAATGAGATTTTGTGTTAATGATGTAATGGTAAAACTGGCCTGTTTAGTCAACTGATACCCTTTTGGACAAGGGTGGATTTATGTGGAAAACACAGATTTGCTCTTTATTCACAAACAGATTAGTAAAACTACTAATGAATTGCTACATGACTCTCCTGAGTTTTCCATTACCTTTTGCAGCACATTAGTAAAAGCTGAAAAAGAGCAACTAAATAAAAATTACTGTAATTAGGTCAATCTTTAAGGATTATGGACTGGAAGGGAGAACAAAGAATAGAATGATCGGTATACAGAAAGAAGTATATCTCAGACAGGGCTGGAGATTCACACCACTGAAAGGAAGAGGTAGGTTTGTCCTCTTGTTAAACCAAGCAATAGGTTCATTGATAAAAACTAAAGAGCAGAGTTCTGTGCTGTCTGCCAGAAACAAAGTTTTATACCTATCTCTAAGAGCAATCCTGATGAAAGCAAGCAAAAATCTTCCTATTGATGGGTCAAGCAGCACTGCAGACATCACAGATAAGAATGTGCCAACTTGGAGAAAATTCTTAAACAAATGGTGTATCAGGTGGTCTTTGAAAACATAATAAAGGTTAAGAATTGCTTTTTTAAAGTATTATAAACAGTATTTTATGGAAAGTTTTGGAATGCTGTGAGATGCATTCCTGGAAAAGTAACTTATCTGGCTGAAGTAGACTACACTACTTGGGATGAGAATCTCAGAACAGAGATTGAATGTTCTATCAATTGTTTATTTAAATTAAGACATGGGGCAGAATATAAGGCAAAATGATTTCCATTTCTACACAAGAATTTGGATCACATGAAGACAAATCTAATACCTGAAACACCACTATAGCTGCAGACCTCTAAAGGCTAGATTGATGGTCAGAAGAAATAAGAATACTATTAATGAAATTGGTAGTCAGAAAAATGAAAAAGTTGATGATTAACAGCCTAGTGATTATTGATAGAGGATGTCAAACTGTCGCTGTGAAAGTATGTGGAAATAAATGTCTAGTATGTTGAGTTTTTTCCACATAGGACATGGAAGCTGACTATATAACAGAGCATCTCTAGTTTTATTGGATTATTTGTAGTCCTAGAACTGACTATTGGCTCTTGAGTGTCCTTGGCTTAGATCCTGTGAACATGCTTTAAATATGCATTGGCATGACCATAGAACCACAAAATAATTGAAGTTGGAAGGGACCTCAAGAGGTAATCTAGTCCAACTTCCTGCTCAGCAGGAGGGTCAGCAGAGTCAGCAATGAGATCAGACCAGCTTGTTCAGGACTGCATCCAGCTGCGTCTCCAAGGCTGCAGATTGAACATCCTCCCCGTTCCCCTGTTTAACTGTCCTCACAATGAAAATGTTTTCCTTATATTCAGTTGGAATCTCTCATGTTTCAATTTAAGTTCATTGGTAATCAACAAAAGAATTTAACAGCAAGCTGAAAATAAATAAAAGCTATAAAAAAGGAGAGGATCTGTCAAAACTACAGGCTGGAAAATCGTGTCTTTTTGGAACACATTTCTGGGCATACAAAGGAGGGAAAGATGACTGGGAGTAGTCATCATGGATTTATCAAGGATAAATCATGTCTGATTGGCCTGACTGCCTTCTATAATAAAATGTCCATTTGTGAACAGGAGAACACTGCATGTCATTCACATTGACTTTAGCAAGGCTCTTGATACTGTATCCTACAATGTTCTTAATATACAAGTTGGGACCTAAGGGTCTGGGTCAGTAGACAACAACCTGGCTAAAAACCTGATTGCATGATAAGGCTCAAAAAGTAATGTCTAGTGCATTGTACCTGGATGCTGGTAACAAGTAGGATACCACAACAGTCTATGGTGGGACATGTCCTCTTTCACGTATTTATCAGTAATCTGGAGGAGGTAATAGAGTACTTGATCACAAAGTTGGAAGATTACATCAAATTGGGGGGTGGGGGTTGTCTTTTGAGCAGGAGGTTAGATGACCTCCCAAAATCCCTTTTAACCTCAATTATTAAATGATTCTGTGAATCTATGATTGAGTGAAATTTACGTTGCAGAAGTCTGGAAAAATAAGCTTTGTTGAGGACTGTGAAAGGTATGCTATAGAAGCTTGGCATTTTATTTGGATTTGGATAGAAATTTCTACAATGCCATTAGTGAAAGAATTACTAGCAGAAACTTTCTGGAAGCTTGTTGCAAGAGTCTTGCAATCTCCAAATAAAGAATGTAAAACAAATGCTATTAATACACACTGGGTGTAGACATTTCTGCATGTGAAATTCCTACATAGGAGAGTTATTGAATCAAGACATTAATATACTTTGCCATTAATATCTCTGTAACAAGAGACTTAATTGTACAAATGACCCTTTGGTAATATGTGATTACAGGATTATTAAGATCAATTTAAAAGAAAGGATAAGCAAAAAAGATTCATAACTGAGGTTTATAATTTTAGAAGGGTGAAGTGAGAAATCAAGGAACTAGTTCATGAACTCAAATTGCCTGAGTTCTTAGAGGATTGAGTAAGGAAGAGATGTGAAATTTCTCAAAAAACAAATGTGCAAAAATATCTGGAGCTTTAGTTCAAGACAGTGAATTTTTTGTAGAAAGGGTTTCAAACTACAGACACACCTCAGAAAGGACACTTGGATCAGCCAATAAGTCCAGAAATGTCAGAAAAATTGATTAATCGATAAAGTAAGTTATAATTTAGAGGTGAGGGGGGGAGACAAGAGAAGAGCAGAAGTAGAATGTATTTTGGTCTTGAAAAGAAAATTTAAAAGAAAACTTTCTTAGACTCATCATAAGTAAACTAAGGTTTCTATGCAGTAAGAATGAGGTAGACATTAAAAGCTATAAACGTATACATTTGCTGTGTTTTTTGTAAGGACAATAGTAATGAATAGAGAGGCAAAGGCAGAATGACTAATGGGGATGAAGGTATCGAACTTAAAATTCCACATCTGAGGTTAAGGAAAACTCAAAGATTAATTGTGTTCAAGTCACAAGGACCTGATAATCTCCAACTCAGAATTGTGGAAAAAAGAAAACTTGCATAAGAAACAAGAGATCAAGTAGACTTCTAAGTATACTAAATTGGAAATGGGAACATATAAATGTAGGAATTTTTTATTTTATATATATGTATTTAAGAATAAGGGAGAAGGAAAGTCAAGTAGCCTATCAGCTTGACCTAAGCAGTGTAGAAAATATCAGAATATATTTTGAAGGAAAGCATAATAATACATAGAGGTAAATGAAAAATGGGAGAAAAAAAAATATACATTAAGAGAAGGCAGATGGTTCCAGACTAGTTTTTTCTTTCACTGGTGAAATAATTGCCTTTCTATTCTAGAAAAATGTGACAGATCTCATCTAACTAGCATGTAAGTAAAGCTTAGGTATTCTCCTGGAGAGGAACTTATAAATTAAGAATCATAGAGACAATCTGATGTAATACTAAATAGGAAGTTATTAATTAAGATGATAGCGATGATAACTAAATCCTAAAAGAGAAATGAACTGGCTAACAGGTAACCCAGACTGTCCTGGAAAGGGAAATAGTGGTCTGGCACAAAGATGGTTGTTAATGTTTTCATTAGTGAAGTCAGTGCTAAAAGTTAGACTGTGATGATGAAAATTCTTCTGACATAACATATGGCAATGCTATCAATAGAAAAAAGAATTGCATATAGTATAGAAAGAAATACAGTGTGTCTGTATTAGCATTTTATTTCAGGGCAGCAGGGAGCTTGTGAAGTCAGCCTCCTGATTTTCCCCACTTACTGTGCTGTGGTTCACAACATGAGTGTCTCAGAGAACAGCTTGAAGATGTTTCCTGGAGTATCAGGAAATGCACCCAATGCTCTTTAGTCACAAATGAGTTCACTGTACCAGACTAATCTACATCAAAGTTTAAAAAAAAAAAACAACATACCCCAAAACGTGTGGACACCAAGTCCTTAGTATCAGTTATTGCACTCTACAGGTCCACCCCTACTAGTCCACACTATTCAGTAATGCAGACATATAACGTAGATGTAGCCTGGGTAGTTAGCTGGTTATTTATTTTCATAATAGAGCCATAAACTACCTTCCTTTTAGGTAAAATTAAACTGAAGCCTGAGCTCCAGGACAGTACCTGTCATATGCCAGCCCCTAGTTCTCACTCCATAGGATCAGACTAACCAATTCTGAACTAAAGCCTCCGGCATGTGTCTTGGGTAGACAATGGGGTCTGAGCACCAAATCTTTGTGATACAGATCCACTCCTACTGTGCAGCTGTACTTTCTAAAGTCGATACAAACTTTGAGTCACTCAGAGCTGAAATAAAAGAGGTTTACACTGTAAAATGGGGGTTTATCAGTTGGAAACCACTTGGAAAGAGAAACTTTCGTTATATTAGTTCATCACAGAATAATATAAGCCAATAAAGTGATGTAATCATGGAAAAAGGAATGTGCATGATTCAACATATTTCCTACATTGATGTATAAAACACAGTAATATAATATTAATACCTTTATACTAGAATCTGAAGACCACATTTTTCAAACTTAAAATGACTTTAAATTCTTAAGGTTTTTTTAGTTATGTTTATGACATTGCTTGGAACATCTGATTTTCAAACAATGGTTGCTCTTCAGGTTAACCATTTACAATGTCTTAACTTGAGAATGCATAATTAAGATTCGCAGAATCATGTTATTTCCTTTATTTGTCCTAAATTACAAATTATTTGAATAAGTAGAATAAAACCCCATTGATATAGCTCTAATTTCCTATGGAATACTGACAAAATAATATTGAAATAACTTTGTATTAATTTATGTATAATGGTCTCCTGTGGATCTTGTTACAGAGTCTACCAACTCTCTCTGACCTACTTGTCAACCTGGATGTAAAAAAAGAGTTTGGGTGGCAAATTGCATTTGCAGTTTATTTGTATACGTTTATGCTAATATACAAGAATATATTTGTGCTAATTATCACATTGTGTATGATTTTCTTAATTTCCTCATGATATATTCCTAATACATTTGTATACCTTGCAAGAAACCCTTTTGATGGTAAATGTTCATTCAATCTATTATTTTAATGAAAAAGTGAACTATAAGGAACCTTAAGGAACTCTTGTTTAAAAACCTTATTACTGATTATTATGCAAATTAGGGAAAACAAGAATATTAGGGGATTATATGAAAAGTGATGTTTCATTCTTGATAAATACTAGCAAAAAGCTACCTTTTGAAGAAGTTTGGTATTGGAGCAAGCTTTTAGTTTGGACCTAATACAACCATTTCAATTTCTTATGCTTTCCATTTGAGGTGGAAGCTGGTTACTTTCACTTCCTGTGTTATTTGTTGCTTTTTTTATAAAATCTGGTGTTGAATTGGTTGCTCTTGCTTTGAGTATTTTGAAATTCATATATACTTTCTGACTTTTTGTACAAATCTGTGTGCTGTCCTTTCAGTGAGTGTATAACCAAGTATGTAGAGTGCCGTAGCTTTGGGGAGAGTCAGAGTTGCCTCATCTTTTTATTGGTCGTGAAATCCTGCACAGACATTTTGGTAACGGTTATTCTTGAAGATTAACATTTTCAGGTTCTGTTCTGTATCTCTATTTCTTTGTTTTCCAGATGTGAAATTTAGTAAATGTCATAGAAACTTTGCCACATGTGAGGGGAAACTGTTCTTGAGTCAGACTGTTCCACAGTACCTGATAATTATTAATAGCTTGTCTCTGCTTTGAGGCAGTTTTTCCAAGTTCTGGATGCATCTGTTTCCTTCCAAAAATAGTAGTATAATGATGTTCCAAGAAAACCTCAGTGCCCCGTTATGAGCTCTATTCATGTTGTATTACTCAGTACTAATTACCAGGTGCTTCTTTAGGCCCTCATCTTTTAAAGATGTGATCATCTGCTCAATTTTATATACTGTGAATACTTCCATTAAAGGCAAGGGGCTTCTCACTGAGATTAAAGGTAAAAGCACATGTTAGTCTTTATGAGACATCTTTGGAGCTGCTATTATTAGCTTTGATTTATCTATTGTCTTTTTAAAAAATTTAAATTTAATAAAAAATAAACTTTTATCATAAATTTTAAATCTCAATAGAAAACATTAGTTAGCAAGTTATTCCTTTATTTCATTTCTGAAATATGGCAAACTAATAAAGTCACGCTTTGGACACATTATCATGTAATATGTACTTGGGTTTGATGCAGTTTGTACTTTATGTACTTTATTTGCCATCTTTTATGATTTTAGAAAGATATTATGTCATATTCATCTGTTTATTGCTATTTTGGGTTGTCAGGAAACTAGACCAATTAATTATTCCAAATGCAACTTACAGCAAATTTAGGATGAGTGAGGCATTTTTTACTTATACATTATTTTAAGCTTTATGTAAGGCTGGAAAACTATTGAAGACTGAACCTACTATTATTGAAAGGAGCAAGTTTTATTAATTTCACCGGTAGCGTACCTGGATTTTGCACAAGTGGTTTTGTCAGCTTAGTTTTAGCCAGTATTTATACTGCAGAAAATGTACTTCCATTACACCAGTCTGCCTTATGCATGTGCCACATGCTGTATTGATGTGCGTCCAAAAATAATAAAACACTCAAAATGTGAAAGGAAGAAACTATTATGCATAAGTCACTGTAAGTACAAAGCCAATTTTGTATTGTGGGATGGTGTCCAGAAACATACTCAAAGTGAGGAAGGAGTTTTCTTTCTCTACAAACAAACCTGAATCTTAATTTAAGCAAAGTTTAGTTGAAATTATTTTCTTTTCTTTATTTTCCCTGAATGGTTTCATTTCCATCATGATACAGGGATTGAATCTTGTTTCATTTGTGCAGTTACAGTACTATTTACAGGTTTTGTTCTTATTTACCATGAAAAAAAATTTCTCTTAAATGTTTCCAGGACCAAAACTAAAAAAAAAGAAGAAAATCTCTTTGATTATCTTGATCTGAGAAACTCTCCTGCTGGCAAATCATTCCCTCTTTTTTACTTTTTCTTCCAGAGCCAAAGGACGTGGTAAGTTCTGAACTGCCTGGACCTTCTTTGCTCTAGAGAAGCTGATAGTCCGACAGTTATGACATGTGGTAAGCATGTGGGAGACCAGTTTTTAGCTGCATTTTGTTGGGAAAAAAATCTACTTTCTGTTCTGTTTAAACTGTTCCACTTCCTATAAATAATTAGATATTCTGTGGACCAGGGAATGAAAGGCATATGCATCTCCAGTAAGGCAGTGGTTTGGTATTCAGCTAGCAGATGGAAGGGGTAGCTTTACCTTCTGCAACATCCCACTTCTCAGGTGAGGATAGTCATTGTTTTCTAGAAAGTCAGCTCTTATTTCTAAACAAATGGATCAGCTTCAGCAGGCAAATTATGTTCTGATTCTATTTTGGCAAATGAATAAAGAAGTCCCAAGGGACAAGGAGGAGTAGCCACTCTAGGGGAGGAATCCAAGCTGCCCCAAAAGTGGACTCTTCTGAACTTGCTAAAGTTTAAAGCTATCTGAACAGTCAATGTTTGTTGAAACCAGTATGTTCTTAAGAGCTTTGCTTTCAAAAACTTGATAATTTTAAACAGGAAGGAGTTGGCCAGGAAATCTCTGCTCATGTATCAACTTCAAAAGTGAGACTTGCAATATGATTCATTTTGACATAGTACTCTGAGATACTCTGGTAAAAGATGCTATGTAAATGTAAAGTAAGTTTTAAAGTAATGAAATACAAATTAATATAAGTAATGAAATTGTATATAATACAACTATTTTTCTACAGAATGGAGCAGAAGACAATGGAAACTGTTTATTGTGGTAATATTTTAACCAAGACTCTATACTATTATTGAAGTGAGAAATGACATTTCCTCAGATAAATTAATCTTTTCTTTCAAAAACTTACAAACAAGTCCACATTCTGAATAAAGAAAAGTAAAATATCAAATAAGCTAGGAAATGTTTCTTTTCCAGCTCCTCATCTTGTTTGACTCACTGGGGAACAAATAATGTTTCATGAAGGCACAAGAAACTAAATTTAAAAAAAAATTAAGATACTTAGAAGCTTTCCACTGGCATGTATTTTCCCACTGGTTATTGGTTCCATTGACAATTTTTATAGATGAGGTCACGGAAGATTATGAAAAGATTCTGATGTTCAGATGCCACACTATGGAGCATTGTAGACACTGAAAAATGCACCCATGTGCTCACACATGTTAAAAATATGTGTAGTGGAATGGAAGTTGATCGAAACACACCTACAGACAGTAGAAAATGAACCCTCCCTGCTTTGTTGTAGATAGAGGTAATTCCCCGCTGCCTTGCTCTGGTACTATATTTGTAGCTGCACCAAAGAGTAAGGCAGCACCACCTTCACCTGGTGACTTCTTCTTGCCCTGCCAATGGCGACCCAAAGCTCTTGCCAATGAAAGTAAAGCCCTGAGATTTAGAAGGGTCAGTGAAGGAAATACAACCAAACCTGCATGAAGCAAAACAGAGAAGATTTTATTGGTGGCTTTCAAAAGCAACTTCAGCAGCTAACAATTTTTCAAAGCATTACGTGTCCAAGCACAGCAAAGGCCTTAGCATTTCGGCGCACGTTGCGGGTTTTGTCCGGCAGCGTGGGAGGAAGCGCGCAGCAGGCAGTGCAGCCACACGAAGGTGACCGCGCAGCCTTCTGCTTACCCTGAAGGGGAGAGTTTTACAGCTTTAAAACAAAAAGCACCCCCACTACTTGCAAATCACAGGCCAGATCCTGCCACATAACAGCGTGGAAAGAAACAGGATGACGGCAAGAAGTGAACGATCACGGCATCAAATTTATCGAGAGGGCTGAAGGGGAGCTGGTACCCTGGCTGGCAGCGATGGGTGCAGCCCATGTGCCCGCGTCGGGAGCGGCATGGACATGGCTGCACGGGCCTCCCATTTTGCTTGGGCTGCGTCTGCCCAGAGATGAGGCTGCAAAATTAGTTCCTTTCGAATATTTTAAGCCTTTGGAAAGCTTCAATAGGTTGTTATTTCCTTCTGCTTCTAGTTAGCCCTTACAGTTGTGCTGTTTTGATGTGAGCTGACTTTGCGAGGTCAGGCGGGTTAAATGGTGTTTGATTAAAATCAGAACACCCAACAACTACTGTTTCACAGTTTGACTTTGTTGGCCTCTTCATCTGGGAATTCAGGAAGACACCTTCAGCTTAAAAAAAAAGAGAAGAAAAAAAGCAGCTTTTTTTTTTTTTAGCTTTTTTTTTTTTCGTATGGCTTAAAGAGAAACAAAGAAAAAAAGCCACATTGTGTATGTTTTTCTGGCAATGGGCCTGCCACTGTTTATCAAACCAAGGCAAATCCAATTAGCCTGTGGCCTGCCTCCCAACCTTATTAACCTGCTCAGCTGTGAGAAACTCAACAGCCCCTGCCAATATCTCATTTCTTCAGCAGCTGATAAGATCAGTTCAAGATATTCAATGGGGTTTCCTTTCACTCCAGCTTCATCGCAGTCACTGGCATCTTAACCATGGTAGCTGGATCTTATTTTCCTCTCATTTACTACATGAAATAGGATGGCGGCTCCGAGGCCCATGCAGCTTGTTGGAACAAACGCCGATCAGGCCTTCGCGGCGTTTGACAGGACGGGCTGATGTTCCTTATCACGGCTTGCCCACAAAGGCCCGGGCCAGGCCGGGGTTATTAGCATTCCTCGGTGAGATGCGTCAGGCCTATTTCTGTCACGCAGACAGATTGAGCCTTTCACTCAGGCTCGCGAATGAGTGACACATGGCCTGACTGGGAGGACAACATTGTTATTTGAGTTAAGAAATCAATTTGTATCAAATGTACACTGTAATTTATTTGTTGGCTTTGAAGGGAACCTGGCTGAGATAAATGGGAATGGGCTTCTTTCTTCCCCCCTATGCTGAGCTGATAAAGTTCTTGTGAAGCTCCAGATAGCTCCAGTCAGAGCCAAAGTGACAAACATGTTTAAAGTTGCACAGTGATCTTTAAATCTCAAAAAGAACACCTTGTCGGACATGATAGAACATTTTTTACCTTTTCCCTCTATCTGTCAGAAAGCTGCTGTGACACATTGCTTTAGTATTTTTGCTGACATTTTCTTTATCAAGCACATCTGTTTGTGGTCGAAAGATGCTTATTCCTATTTTCTTCAATCTGCAGCAGCCTAGGAAACTGCCAAAAGGAAGGAAGAAAATGAGACATACTTTCCAAGAATAATGCTTACTTAATTTTTTTTTAATTGTGACTTTTCTTGATCAGGTTCCAGTTTTCTTTTTACTTTTGATAAAAGAGAGAAGAAATGTGTGGGGAACATGTATCATGAGATCTTGTCTATTTCAAGAAGTTTGGTTGGGGTCAGACTTACGGTGCATTAAGATGTTGATATTATATTTTAAATCGTGAGCTACAAGACTGACATTCTTCCCTATTAAAGTTATAAATATAAGCCTAAATGTTTGCTCTATGCATCAGTGTTTTTATCTTTGAAATAATATGAATAATCAAAAGTTACATCTCCAGTTTCGTGTATGCTTGCAGTTATGACTCCAGAATGAAAAATGCTAGCGAACTAGCCACAGGCAGAGTAGCTCATTGACATTTCCATAGAGGAACCTGGTTGTTTAGTCTTGGCTTTCAAAAGTGATCTAAATGTAACATGTCATATTAGATGACTATATAAAGTATCTTACCCTTCTTCTACATTATAGCTTTCCACATGCATATAGGCTCTTTTTTAACAGATGTGCATGTGTATGAATGCACATACACACAAACATTATAAAGCAATGTAGACTGCTATTCTCTGATTACTCCACACAAGATACAGCCATCCTCAAAACAAGGTTAAACTTGAGATAGTCGAAAGTGTGCAACCAGGGTCAAGCACTCTTCCAGTCCTTCCAGAAGCTAAGTCAAATGTGATTAGCAGTACAAGCATCTTTAAGATAATTTGGCTAGAGGAAGTGTTAAACTTATTAACAGCCCAATCACACCATCACCAAAATGGTCACACCATTGCCAGGAACCTCAGGGAGGGCCACGCATCAGGATTAACTCTTCTCTTGGGCTGCCCAACCAATGTATTTCACTCTCCTCTTTCCTGCCTTTCCTCCGGGAATGTTGCAATCCTTTAGGCTGTGAGCAACCTGCCAGCCTCAGATCTTGTTGTACCTATGAGTAGTGACACTGTAATAGTGTTAAACCTTGCTCTCAGGTTTCTTTTGTACCATGCCCTTTGGGCGAGGGCTTACCCTTTTATCTTTCTGCCCAGGTGCATAACAACAATGCTGTTATTCTGACTTGCCTGACATTTTTAAATGTGGTGCCTTAGCTTAAGCCTTAGCTTAAAAACATGTTTCCATGTTTAGGCAACAGCTTCAGGTTTTGTCTCAGTTTAGCAACCCAAAGACAAACATTTTAAATATCTAAAATGGTTTCTGATTTTCATCCCATGGCGTAGCCTAGAGTTGTGACTTTGGATTTACAAATGCTCAGAGTAGGCAATACTGCAATCTAGCTCTAATTATCAAGAGCAAAGCGCTCCCTGTTTACATTCATTTATATTTCTACATAAACATATTCCATAAAACATGCACCTTCTCAGATGAGAACTGTACTTTGCCATGCTCTTTTAGCTGTATCTATATAGCTGCTTACAATTATTACAGCCTAAACAATCAATCAATTCATTGTCAGATCAAACTCTTCAAGAAATCATACCAAATATTTTTTTAACCTCGTTGTTTTAGAAATAACCATTGGCAGTGGAATAATTTAGACCCCAGAAATGGCAGTGCAAAATAAAACACCCTCTAGCTCTGATAGAGCACTCTGTCATGTCTACAGCTTCACTCTATTAAAATAATACACCCTCCAAAGCACTTGTTTTGGCCTTCTCCTGCCTTATCTTATATCCCTTAATGACAGAAAATGGAAAGCACTTAATTTCTCTCCTAGTTTGCATTAATTCATTATGAGCAATGCTGGGTTTGTCTCTGCTGTGAGCAGGCCCCTGATGATAATGTAAAGATGAACCCTTTGCATGGAATTTGGAGAGGGGAAAAACCAATGCAACAATGTGCCAGGTTTGTTCATGATTTACTGTGCATTATGTTCTCTAAAAAACACAGTGGCTGGCAGCAGGGGCAAGGTGCCGTTTGCCTGGTCTTCACTAACTCACGTGAATCAGAGGGAATGCTCTGAGCCAAGGGGCTCCTTTCTGCATCTTACTTGAGAGCAAGTGAGTGTCCACAGCTGGGAAAAGCTTTTGATGAAACCTATGGGGCAGCGGGACAAACCCAACAAGCAGAGAGCAAGAAGGAGAAGCAGTGGTTCCTGCAGAGATCGGGGACATAGATATAAGGGGATGAACAAAAACCCCTTTTTCTCAGGAGAGGATTGCATTGAGTTTGATTCAAGAAGCCCATGAAAGCTGCTGGATTCAGAGCAAGGCTGGAAAGAAGCAAAGACACAGTGGGTAAGGGAAAATTTATTTTTGTATTCTCCTACTTTTATTTTTCTTACAAAGCAGGCCTTGCTTGTCTCTTTAAAAAGGTCCATTGTTTTAATCTGAGCTAAAATAAACTATAGCTTCAGTGTTCATTGGATGTTTTTGGCGTGCTTGCTCTAAGAAAAAATCCTACCTCAAAACTCTTGCTGACTCAGGGTGCCTTCCCTGGAAATACCTCTGTGTATCCTGAAAGCTGCAAGAAACAGCAAATTGAGAGAAAATGATCACGGGTTCTAGCTATTCCACAACCAATTGCTGTTAATCTAAACTCCACGTGTAGAGAGGATGAATTGTCATTTTCATCCATAAATTAAGGAAAAAGAAAACTCAGAATAAAAATTCTGATCCTTAATATAACAAAACACAATCTGCATCTTTAACACTGACTAATTATTCAAGGGAAGTGTCCTGCATTTTGTAACCCCTACTGACGCAAAATGGTTCTCTGTCACCTTTGGGTAGTCAGACTACTGGAAGGGGGGTTATGATGTTGTTGCTGTAAGCATGATAAGAGATGTATCAATGTCCCCTTCCCTAGGTCTCAAGCATAACATGGCCAGAAGTGGTTATTATTTTCATTAAAATATCAGGTTTCTAGAGACAATGGCTCCCTAGATTCCTCCTGGGAGAGAAAGGAAAGGGAGGAAGAATATAGCAGTGTACATCTTCCCAAGCTGCTGCGAAAGCTAATGTGGAAGTAACTTTTCTGGATCTATACTTAAACCATAGACTGTACCTGAAAACTCAGGGTAAAATGAGAAAGCAGCCTGCCTCCTTCCACCCCCAGCTCTGCCTGCTGTGTTGACATGCAGCAGGGTGAAGGGGTGTTGAATATGGGAAGAAACAGGTAGTGCTGAAATGAATTTTATTTACAAGTGTTGCTCCATTGTGTTTGGAAGGCACACCTTCTAAAAAGGAGGATATATTCAGCCTGGAAAAGAGAATGCTCCAGGGAGATCTTATTGCAACCTTCCAGTACTTCAAGGGAGCTTCTAAGAAAGATGGGGACAGATTTTTTTGGCAGGGCCTGTTAAAATAGGAAAAGGGGTAATGGTTTGAAACTAAAAGAGGGCAGATGTAGACTAGATAGAAGGAAGAAATTTTTCACAATGCAGGTGATGAAACACTGGCACAGGTTGCCCAGAGAGGTGGTAGATGCCCCATCCCAGGAAACCTTCAAGGTCAGGTTGGATGGGGCTCTGAGCAACGTGGTCTGGGTGAAGACGTCCCTGCTCATTGCAGTGGGATTGGACTAGATAACCTTACAAGGTCCCTTACAACCAAAAAAATCTATGATTCTATGAAGTGGGGGAGATATTAAAAGTGTAAACATAGTACTTAATGCCTTCTTTGCATCAGTCTTTAATAGCCGGGCTAAGTATCCACAGGGTATTCAGCCCCTTGAGCTGGAAGACGTGGATGGAGAGCAAAATAACCCGCCCATAATCCAGCCGGAAAAAGTTAAGGACCTGTTAAGCCACCTGGACACCCACAAGTCTATGGGGCCTGATAGGATCCACCCGAGAGTACTGAAAGAGCTGTTGGAGGAGCTTGCCAAAACACTCTCCATCATTTGTCAGCAGTCTTGGTTAAAAGGAGAGGTCCCAGAAGACTGGAGGCTTGCCAATGTGACACCCATCTACAAGAAGGGCCGGAAGGAGGATCTGCGGAAATACAAGCCTGTCAGCCTGACCTCCATGTCAGGGAAGATCATGGAGGAGTTCATCTTGAGGGTGCTCACAGGGCATATGAAGGGCAACCAAGGGATCAGGCCCAGCCAGCATGGATTCATGAAAGGCAGGTCCTGCTTGAGCAACCTGATATCCTCCTATGACCAGGTGACCCGCCTGGTGGATGAGGGAAAGGCTGTGGACATTGTCTACTTGGACTTTAGTGACCCACCTAGCAGATGAGGGAAAGGCTGTGGATGTTGTCTACCTGGACTTCAGTAAAGCCTTTGACAGCGTCTCCCACAGCATTTTCCTGGAGAAGCTGGTGGCTCGTGGCTTAGACAGGTTTACTCTACGCTGGGTAAAGAACTGGCTGGATGGCCAAGCCCAGAGAGTTGTGGTGAATGGAATTAAATCCAGTTGGTGGCCCGTCACAAGCGGTGTTTCTCAGGGTTCGGTTCTGGGGCCGGTCTTGTTCA
>NW_010534043.1:0-402 GCF_000687285.1 Phaethon lepturus | reverse complement strand
GACAAAAGAGTGTCTCTCCTCCCCATTATGGGCCTACATCTTGGCTGAAGAGAAACTACCAGACATGCTAGCTGAGAAACTGCCTGAGAAACTGTCCCACGAGTTCCAGCAATTCAGAGGTTATGTTCTGCTCCTCATCCATATGAACGAGTATCTCAGCTATTAGGAGTAGGCGTTCTTCTGCTCAAAAGAGAATATTATAAGGGGTGCACACAGTGGGCCACCCTGTGGTTTTACTTGCATAACCATGGAGAGGACATGAGGAAGTGGGGTGGAAAATCTACCTTGACCTTAGAGGCACAGGTACATGAGTTGCAAGGAAAAAAATCCCAAAAGGGGGTTTGGGTTCTTCCAGGAAAAGTGCCACTACTCTTTCCAGCAGGCAGTTCCCCAGACAGACCA
>NW_010534042.1:22556-37536 GCF_000687285.1 Phaethon lepturus | reverse complement strand
TTGGGTTGATGGTTGGGCTTGATCTTAAAGGCTTTTTCCAACTTTAATGATTCTGTGATTCACTACAGTGTTATTTTTGTATTAAACCTACGTAAAACCTTTGATTTCCGTGGAACTAACTACTTCCTTAAGTGTATGCTTGAAAATCTTTTGGTGAATCAGGGCTTTTATGAATTTAGATGTGTAAAAATAGCTCAAGTAGATCAGCTTTTAAGCTTTCATTACTAATGTTATTTTCAGCTTCTCTTATCAGATTGTTTACATATAGTATACATTTCTTGTCGTCGTTACAAAGAATGTGTTGAATTCCTTTTCTATAAGAATCCATTCAGAAAAATGCTTCTGAATATTTGTGGTACTAGCTATTATTCTGAAAATAGCTTTATGAGGATGCTAGATAGTCCGAGGCACATCCTGGTGGAAGTGTCTTGTGTTAGGTAAATGTAGCCCTCTAAGCATCCATACTTTATGTATTTATGTCTAGAATGTTGCAAGTATAGGAAAGGGAATAATAGTGTTAGAGCAGTCACTGTTGCAATTTCCAATGCCCCTGCCTTTCTTGGATAATTCTTGACAGATGGGCAACTAAACCAGAGACTAAGAACCAGTTGGTTTGTTGCCTGCTCTTACAGAAACGATAAACATGTATAACAGAAATCACTGCTATTATCAGTAGTGTGATTTCTCATTGAATCTGCTTGTTGAGGAGTGCTTATTATGAAATAGTAAACACATCAACTGGCTTTATGCTAAATCACTACAGAAATTATTGTATTTTTATGAGAGACATTGAAGTACCTCTGTGATGGGAATGCACAAATACTCATCCATCAGATAACTGAAACAAAATGATTTGGAAATCGTGATTGAAAGACAATGATCTAGCATACTGCTGAATTTAATTTAGTTTGTTTGTTCATGTCAAACTACATTTACTTTTAGTCTTGTATTCCACGTAAGTATTTTCTAGTATGGCTCACTTTTAAAATGGCATTTGCACATAAATTCACCAGCTGGGCGTCTAACTGATACCACTTGAGCATTTGCAAACACTTGGGCATCCAGCTGTGGCAATCATGCAAGTGAGTTGTTTGTGTTCAGTTCAGCATGGGTGATTCTCAAGATCTGGCTCTGGTTCCTATCTAAATGTTCACCAAGCAGCACGCGTGGAGAAACATCTTTATGGCTGGTAGCAGATACATTTTTGTGTTGTTTTCAAACTACAGGGAGTCATATCATAAATGCACAACTTTTTCTGAAGCATGGACTCGTCCTGCCAGTCTTTTTGCATCACCTTCAGTACTGAAAATATGAAAGAGCTCTATCGTAGTGAGAAGCTAAATGCTGAAGATGTGGTATTGCTCTGAGCAGCGTATCAATGTTCATTGCGGAAACTGCCAGCGTGACTTGTAGGAGAAAGAACTGTTCTGACTGTAATTGCTTTGCCACATGTGTTCTCTCAATTCCTTTTCTATTTTAACAGGGCACCCTCATCTCCATAGAATAAGCTTTGATAACCGTTCTCATGGGCATGACATGCATGAAATTATTCTTTCACAACTTCATCTGAACTTCTGTAAATCACATGTAGCTGACGCTTATGCCATGAATTTGAAGAAAAGTGGTTTCGGTTTGTTTTTTCTATTTATCCCCAAAGTAGAGGGTGTAATGAGTACAATTGTTAAGCAGTATTTCACTTAAAACTTCCTGATAGAAATACAGTTTTACCTGCTGTTCTGGATGTAGTGAACAGAATGAAGGCTTTACCTCAACTACTTTTTTTGTGTGCTACCTCTGCGGTGTGTATGCATCGCTTTTACCTCTCATATGCTTAAATATTAATGGGGAAGTGGCTAAAGTATGATTAGAGTCCCCTCTCTCAGTCATAAGAGCAGATGTGGAGAAGAGGGTATTTCCCTTTTGTTATGCTCCTTGTGGCTGTGGGACCAACTGTTTCTTGTGAATTGTAGCAGCTTATGGTGCTCTGCGCATTCCCAGGTGCAGAGAGCACACCGCTGCTTAGCAGGTGAAGTTTGGGGAACTACTGTGGTTAATAATATGAAAGGACCAGAGGGAAAGCATCATTCTAACAATTCTGACGATTAACATTCTATGCTGCTTTGATCTGTTAAAAACATCTCTGCATTTTAATTTCAAATGGTTCGTCAGAATCTATTAATAGAAAGCTCTTTCTGGTGCAGTAACAATTCCTCTTTGAAGCTCCACCTATGGCGGAGGAGATGATCATCCCACACTGGTTCAGGTAGTTTTCCAATGTTAGACACCACTGGGACTTGCCCTCTTTTTCCTCTGCCCTACTTGACTCAGCTCCAAACACCAAGCAGCCGCATCCTGACTCTACCAATATTTACCTTGTGTGCGGTTCCCGTAAACGAACACCCAAGATACAGGGCAGTTGATGCTCAAAAGGTTTTTCCTAACTGTGTGGCGTGAACAGAAAAAGCTGGTTTAGTCCAGAGAAGACTGCAATGAGTCAGGATAACAGTTGTTCTCATATCAAACCCTTGGTACAGAGACAGTACTGTGTCCACTGGGAATAGGACTAGAAATACTGGTGCTAAATGGCAGTGAGGGAGATTGAGGTTAGACACCAGGAAAGATGCTAATGGTAACAGTAATTAAGCACAGGAATAGATTGCCTGGGTTGCTGTGGAATTTTTGCCACTGGAGGCCTTTGAAGGTAGCTTTTCCCAGACATCTGTTGCAAATGATTTAGGGAAGGCTGAACCTGCCTAAAGCAGAGGTGCGACTTAGATTAGTCCTCAAGGCCATCCAAACTTGTGCTCTTATGATTTTCTGTATACGAAGAAGTAGTGAAGATTTTTATGGTATGTATCCCTTTTGGACCAGCAGCAGATGACTGAAAAATGGATCAGAAAGGCTGCCCTCAGCGGTACAGGTATGAATACAAAAATGGCTTAGTGAGGTGAAGAGTTACAGCAGGCTTATGTTGACATAGATAAGAGCAGGATTTGGCCTGGGAAAGGCTGTTTTGCTTTGAACTCCACTCTCATGCAGTGTAGAGGATAGCAGACTTCAGTCTGATGCTTTCCGTCATCTAAGCCAGAAATGAAAAGCAAAAATAACAGTAACAGTGCCAGGGGAGAAGGGAAAGAAAACACAGATACTCAAGTATTGTATATTTAGGTACTAGTGCTTTAAGAGTCTCCTCACCTTCTATGACTTACTAAGTAAACTTTATTAAATAATTCTTTCCACTTAGAAGAAGAAATAACTCTTTTTAACTACAGGAGAAAAATAAGCTGAAGAGATGTTTGTGACTTTTGTGTTTCATGCCAGTGGACTGAGAAGTAATCTTTCCCAACGCAAGTGAAAGCTCTGAATAGTTGTATACTTGCTTCCAGGTGAAGAGGGATACTTCAGTAATATAAATTTTAAAATGCAGGCTGACTCTCTAGTCTTTTGTAGTGTTTGATCTGCTGCTGAATAGATTACAATTGCAGGAAATACTCCTGAAACCTTTATAGTTTAAATAACTGTTGCAGGTGTATTTCAGAGTAAATTCTGGTTTCTAACTTGGAAGAATCATATTTTAAAATTCCTCAGCTAGGTAAAGTGCTGTAATAGGTTGGAATTGAAGGAACACTTTAGAGATGCTCACTGATACTAACTGAAGGGTAACCACTTCACTAACAGCACATGCTGTCAATCAGTTACAGCCTTTGAAGGTGACCACGCAGCCACCAGCTCTCCTATCAACGTGCTGGAGAGTAAAAGCAAACGAGGCAATGCTGATTGCATCAGCTTGTCCACTCAGGCTCTAGAGAAAAGTGAAAAGGAGAAAACCCTACCTTCTTTCCACTACCTATAGAGCTCTCTCTCTCTTTCTTTACAAACTTCCATGGAAACGAGTGAAGTTACTTCATTGCTTTGTGAATACATTCACACAAGATGGGGTACAGAACTGAAACGTGTGCCGTCTCTGGGGCTATGTGTGAGGGAGTGGGAACTCATGCTGTTCATGATGCTGGAGGGTGGCTGGTCCTGCAGTTACGTATAGGGGACTTTTTCTCAGACTAGGAGAAATAACTACAGTTTAGAGATTGCTCTTTTAGGTAATGCAGCATTGAATTAACTGTTTGTGTGAGTGGAGAATTCTTTCAGAGGGAACTTATTTTCCTTCTGTAATTTTGTCTCTTAGGAAAGAGAATATATACTCATGAAGTCCACACAATAACTTCTTCTGGAGTTTATCTGCACTAATTTATGTAATGCTGGAGTGTGATTATGATATTCAAGCAGTTTGAAATAAAGTACAGTAAAATAACTTTGCAGTTTTGACTGGGATCATGCTGTTGAAAATCATCTTTACTGACATAATGGCACCAAATCCACAGTTGCTCATTTCTATGCTGACTGCAAAGCTGATGTGTCCCATTGTTTTAGTTAATGTGATCAGTCAAGATCACGTATCATTATGTTCTAGTTGTATTTAATGAAGACAAAGCTCAGGTATCAACCTTGGAGGTTGTTCTTGGTGATGGCTTCATATAGATTGGAGAATCCTCCGTTGCTGCAGGAGGATGAATGGCTTTAGCTAATCGCATGTTGCTGCTGACAGATGTAGGCCCTGGCTGTTCTTAAAGACTTCTAATTAAGGTGATTCCTTTAGTGTTACATAAACCTAGTTCACTTATGCTTTCCTGACAGGTTCCTTCATCTTTCTTCTCTGTTCTACGATGTGGTCATTTCTGCTCTTCTCCTTTGGGCTCTCCCAACATCTCCAGCAAAGTGCATTGTGTAGACTGAATGCCTTCTCCTGAATCTAATCCAACCCTTGGGCTGGATTAGACCCAAGTAGTTTACCTCACAGGCCTTGTCAATACATGAGAGAATGCCTTGTCTTTTTTGCTGTAACATGGCGTTGCTGGCTTATGTTATTCTTTGACTTTATAATTTTTTTCTGTCTACCATTTGCCCATCCTCTTTCATTTGGTGAGTGGCTAAGTGCAGCGTATTAACACCTTTGAATTATGTAGTAAGAATGACAAAAATAAACTCAGGCTGTTTATTGTTCCTTCTTAATGTGTACGACCAAGCATGCAGTTAAGTGCTTGGTCCTTCTTCCAAATCCTTATTAAAAATAGCGCTATTACTGGACTCAAGATTTCTTTGAAAATGCACTCTGAAACTTCAATTTTGAGAATGTAAATCAGGGTGTTGATAGTGGATATTGTTCGAGCAGATCAATAACCCTAAAATATTTTTATTGACCTGTATTTCTCCACCTTGTTCAGGAGAATGTCAAGTGAGGCACAGCTGTGACCACATTCCCCATTAGTGTGTATCATTCCCACTATTTTGCAATTAGAAATTACTTCAGTCTTTCTAAATGGCAATCTCTAGCTTTTTATTTCCCTACCTGTAGAGTTTTCAATGTCACCATAGATTTGGGAAGCTGAAAGGACTGTGTGTTCTGGATGCATTTACATGCATTACTGATAGCACATTGACTCAGCCCCTAGACGACCTGTTATTTTAAGTTGTATGTAATTAATGCACATGTCCATCACTTTAGAACTCATATGACCTGGTCTGACAGAGGTGATGGGCGGGTTCTCCATGTAATCCACATCTATTTATCATCAAATAACAACATATTAGCAGCTCTTATTAAGTACTTTATCAGTCTGGTTAAGGCAAAATGTGAATCTGAGTTTGAGGAAAGTTGATTGCTCACAGAGATGTTCCTGTTGTACTCTGAACTGAGTTGAGTCTCATCTTTGCAAGTAATCCTAAATGGGGAATTTTAAAGGAAGGTAACAAATATACACAATCTATGTTGTATTGACATTTGTTTTTCTAGGAGTTTACAATACTTCATAAATTGTTATAAACAGCAAGTACTTCCAGCTATTTATAGACACCTAGATGGACCTGTAACCGCAGACACTTAGACAGTCTTCACGTTTGTTCTTCTTTCCGTAGGCTCCAGCCTTTATCCCTTTCACATTTGTCATTGCCAACTGAAGGGCGTAAAAACATGAATCAAAATGCAGCCTGTAGCGCTTGCAGGCGCTGCATTAGCCTTTCATTGGAATTGTGCTATCGCGCTGACTAAATCTCTATTCTTTAACTAAATTTCTATTCTTTATTTCTTTAACTAAATCTCTATTCCTCACTTCCATTCTCCCTTTAAGGAGAAGGAGGGCGGTAGTCCCATTTCATTACTGGTACTCTAAATGAGTTGTGCACTAGAACAGCTAGTTTCCTTCACACGTAATGCTTTCTCATAATTTTCTTCACTTAGGTGTTTAGCTTAGGAATAACTAAAACAGTTTACTTCTTTCTAGCAAGCACACAGATATGTCTCCTTTCTGTATCTCTGGAGTAAAACCGCTAGACTGCTGCTAATGCTTTGTTACGCCCAGCTGAGGCTTCCAGCCACCTGCAGCAGAGGAGGCACTGACTATTGCAGTGAGTGAGTGGGAGTGTTAGGGCATCCTAAACTGATCTGGCAACTCAGTTATAACCAATCAACTCCACATATTTAGCACTTTAGGACTAGGAAAGTAAATAAACTGAAGCCATTTTAGCATATTTTTGTTTTGCATGTTGTTGGGAATTTGCTGGTTTGTTCAAGGATTTTTCTCCCGTCATGTAAGTTGGGCTTTATGGTCAAAATAACTGTAAAAAATAAGTTACCAAATGGAAAAGGCAATTACTTGTTCACTTGGGTCCAATATCCAGCCCCTAAGTATTCTGATATTAGATGGAAAAGAAAGAACACAAATTACTTTCTTTTCAAAGGGAAATTTTAACCCCATTGGCACAGCAAATTGCTCTTCATCTTGTAGCAAGAGGTGAATTTGTACAGTATGCGTAACAGCTGCACTGGGGTTATACAAAATGAATCCTCAAATTTTTCTTTAAGGTCCACCATATAACAACTGACAGATCCTGAAGAAAGTTGTTACAGCGTGCATAATACCAAAATGAAATGGGCTTAATGAGGCTGTAGGGTTATTCGGTTACCAGTTGTAAGGGCTTAAGGCAGCCCTGCTGAGTTATAAGTTTGGGATGTGATAACAGGCACGAGACCAACATCTTTAGGGATAAACAGTTTATCTCGCATTACCTCATGCGAATAATGGTGTGGTAATAAAAACAGAACAATAGTTCAATTATCCAGACTGTAACAACAGCAGATTCAATAATTCACTAGTACTGGGCTAGACTTAATCTCTGGGCTCGCAAAGATGTACATCACCATGGCTAGCAGGCAAGCAGGCAGGAAGCAGGCATGGCTTCTGCTCCAGACAAACTACTCAGACCAGTTGACAAGCTGACAGAACGCCATATTCCCTGATGGGACTGTCCTTTCTGTTGCTGAGTCAGGAAAGCACTGTTTGGGCTTGTTCACCAAGCATCACATCCCACCTCCCTGCCAGTTCTGTCTTTGGTGTGCACAGGGCTCCAAAATACAGTATAAGGCGATACTACCCTTACTCTAATCTATCAGTACCTGGTGATTTTGCAAGGTAATGATGCTCTTGGATGTGATTTATTTATTTATTTATTTATTTATTTATTATTATCTTATTTTTATTTCAAACTTCCCCAGGTACCAGCTGGTGTGTACACACGACAAACTGGTCTACATTAAAAATGCTTTGCATGGACCGTTTTGTTGGGGCTCTTGAAGGTCTTTCCAAAAGGGACGTTAAGGGTCTTTACAAAAAAGGTGTACCAAATTCTTGTAAACCAGTCTTTTCACTATTCTAGTTCACTGTTTTTTCCGTAGTGCCTTTTATCTTGGTTCACAGCTAGTCAATAATTATAAAACACTCAATAACAGGCTGGCAAGTGGTATGACCAGTGCTCACTGAGTTTATAATAATCTGTTTTATTGAAATTAACTATGCCTTCTCATGTTACATTAGTTTGTTAGGTGTTTGAGGCAAGCCTCACCTTGGTTTTGTGTACATAATTGATTGTGGACAGTAGAGCTTTCTGCTAGAGAAAAAAGCCTTCCACAATATCTGCACAGGAAATTTCATAGAGGTCTCAAGAACAGATGGAAGATCAGCAAGTGTGAAACAACATGAATTTGAAAATTTATGGGGGGAGCTTATCAATGTCTATAAATACCTGATAGGCATGGTGGTAAAGGAGGTTGACCAGACTCTTCAGCAGTGCCCAGTGAAATGGCAGGAGGCAGTGGGCACTAACTGAAATGCAGGAAACTCCATTTAAATGTAAGAAAAAGCTTTTTCATTGTGTAAGCGGTCAAATAGTGGACCAGGTTATCCAGCAAGATTGCGGAGTCTCCATCTGTAAGGATGGTCAAAACCCAACCAGACACAGCCCTGAGCAACCTGGTGTAGGTGACCCTGCTCTGAGCCAGGAGGTTGGACTAGATGATCTCCAGAGGTGCCTTCTGACCTCTGTGATTAGTGGAAGTGTCTTCCAGTGTGATCTCCTCTTGCTCGTATGAATATTTTAAGAGCTGGCACTTCGATAGCCTGTTTTATCTATCTCGGAATAAGGAATCACTCCAGAAGAAAATAGTCTCCAATGATCATGAGAATATACATGACTGTAAAACTCCTTCAGCATTTGAAATTGAAAGAAAAAACATGTTACTAGCCAGAGAGACAGTAAATTATAATGCTTAAATCAGCTGCTAAACTACAATTACAATGCTTCCTTTTGAAGCTGCTTTTGTCTGTGACTTGAGATAAAATAATTTATTTCTGATGGCAGTAACTTGGCATTCAAAGACACATCACTGAGAGGACTGAATGCATGCTCCTGAAGGTGAGCGCTTTGCCACATGGTGCTGACATAGCCGTGGTACCATGAGCCAGACCTCTTGGTCTGTTTTCCATGTGTATGGGATCTTAAACAGTCTCTCGCCTTCTACCAAAAGTGTTATGAGGTGGGAAAGAATGGGGTGCAATTTTCACAAAAAACACTGAACTAAGAGGAACCCGTTTGACTTTTTCCTGGTAAAAGGAATAGGCCTGAAGCCTTGGCAAATACTCTATAATTTAAACAGGGCCAGGTCTTCAGGAGGACTTTTTAATTAGTTTGATTACTATTTTATTGTGAAAGTGGGTCATTTCACAGTCATGCACACTGCTTAGCAGGATTCATTCTCCTGATAAAGGAGTTGTCATCAACATTTTGGAGACATTGCAGCAAATAATATAGGAAGTTCTACTTCACATCTTATTTTTGCTGCTCTTGTATACCAGTTATTTTATATCTGTTCCTTGAGTCAGAACTGGCCTCTACGGTCATGCAAATGTACCACTTTACAATGATGGGACACTTGCTCCCCTTCATCTATAAGCTGACATAAGTTGCTCGACAAAATGAGAGCACAACATGATTTGGGAGGAAGGGTGTACCCCGTAGCCCTTCATTCCCAGGGAAGGTGTGGGTGGGCTTGTGAGGTAGGCTGGTGGTACGTAGGTCCTAGGCTGTACAAGTCTGATAGTCATGAAGCTTGGTCAAGGCAGGCAGGAGTGCCGATAGGCCAAACTGACACCACGGTTGGTAACTAGAAATGGCAAAAGCTTGCCACGGCGTCTGAGGGCACAAGATTCTCTGGAGAATGCAGAAGTGTGAGTCTTACCCAGAGTGATTGTGCTTCAAACCAAGATATAGGCAGGCATTTGCTTTTTCGTAAGCGAAGTCTCACAGGTCAAGCAGCTGTCCTCACCTCACCATTCTTTTAACGGCTAGTTTATTGCACGAGTTGTAATTTTCCCTTTTTAAAGCATTTTTCCCGCAAAAGAGCTCATGCTTCCTAGATGAAAACTGACTTAATCTCTAAGAAGCTTTTGTTTAGCTTTTCAGATCTTCTAATAAAAAGCGTTCCCTCTGGAAACGCACTTCTATATGGTTTAAAAATAGAGGTGGAAGCTTCAAGAGAAAAATGTGTCTTTCATACCAAGACAACAATTGGTCTATTGGGTGTTTTTCCTCTTCCATAACTGAATTAGTGTATGGAATTATTGATCATGAGAACATAAAATTGTGTTTCTTTGTTTTGAAGGAGGTAATTACATAAGGTGTGCCTTAGATGGCTCTGTGTTACTAGGAGTAGTTGTTTACTTGTGTGATGTCCTAGCTTCAGAGGAATGGTATATCAGAAGCACAGAGAGCCACCATTAAAAATGACCTGGTCACCTATGCTATACATTTAAATGTTAACAAATGTGACCTTGAGTAACGTCATGCTCTTCTGAACTTCTGTGACATCAGCGTGAAAGTGGTGGTTGTGTTACTGTTTGCAGCTGGACAAAGGTGGCAAGCTTTCCCTTGATGGTTTGGTATGGCTTATGATTTGCTTCATTTGAAAAAAATATTGGTGTTGTAATTGATACTGTATTTTAATAGTGCTGCTGATGGTTTTATTTAAAGCTGTAGAGGAACATCCTGAACTCACTGGAGAAACTTGGGAAGATGATAAATTCAGCCTTTTTTAGGCGTTGTGTCTCTGTAATCCTGATGGACCGACCTGTGGCAGAGGTTCCTAACGAGCAAACAATGTATGAGATTTCAAGTTCTATGAAATTCTGCTGGCAAATCTTTTTGTCTTCATTGTTACTAATGGTCCTTGCAGTTTCACTTGCCATCTGTTTTCCTGCTACAGATAGCATTAAGCTGCATGCTTTCTTCCTCGTGCAACCTCAAGACTAATTTTGGGCACAGTTTTACTTGATGTACTGATTGTTAGCTGAAGCTGTTCCTTAATAACAGGGGGAAGCAAAAATTAAATTATATTTTGGATTAAACAGGAGAGCAGTAGGCTGGAGGTCCTTAGAGCTGATATGTTAGATGAAATGCACAGTGACAGCTTTAAAATTTGCAGCATACACACTATTTAACTCTTTCAATCAAAGCTGATAGGGATTGATGCTACTTCTCACAGAAGTAAATGCGCATAAATACTTCTAAAATTCTTTTCAGAAGCTAGGATGATTAAATACTGCTCATCTTAGGATAATAATCTTAGGAGCTCGAGTGTTTTGATAAGCCAGGGCAGAAAAACTGGGCCAAATTATAGTTCTGATCATTTCATGCTTGAAAAGTTAACTGTCATGTTGAACATCCAGAATTACTAGTGCTTCCAAAAGACTCAGACCTAAATAAAGATATTGGCAACCTTATTCATCGATGTCCCATGAGTTTTGGAATTTGTCCATGTTATCTATGCCACAGAGCAGTGCAGGGTGTTAACTGATAGCAGGCACATGCGTGGAGGGAACTTTGCAGAACAGTAGGCATTGACCCCACATGGACTATGATATTTGCCTCTAAAGGAAAATGGATATTTGGCCCCACTGAGAAGCAATGGGACCAGATGTCTTCATATTGGACCTTTTAAAGTCTGAAGTAAGAGCAAGAGAGAAGAATCATATTATGGAAATAAATTCTGCATGTCATGGACTTTGAGGGTGAAAAACGTGTGTACGTACACATGCATCAGTGCCAGAAGAAGTGATCAAATCAAGGAAGAACAGGATTTGTATCTGGCAGATAAAGTCACAATTTGTGCATGGAGGGATGCAGCAAGTGAGGAACAGAGTATTATGACTAAGGTTACCTGGTTAAACCACAGAGGGAGCTGATACGTGGCAAATGGTGAACAGCAGAAACCTGATATATACTGTGTGAAGGTTAAGAGGCTTTAGAGCCACCTGTTTTGCATATTATTTTCTATTTTGTTTTAAACTTGCAGAGTTAAGTTTCAGGTTTAGCTTCTCTTATCTGCATCTTATCTATATCATAAATTTAATTTATCATTACTATCCTATAAATTGCAGACTTTGAAGAATTACCTTAGTACTCTGGTTTGTGACTTACTTAGTTTTATATTTCTGTCTGTACTACCAGCCTGCAGGGGTTTTTTCAATTTAATTTCTTCCTGAGTGTGTGTAATTGTGTGTTAGAACATTTCTTTCTAGATTGGCAACTGGTATAAATCAGCATAGTCATAACAGTTCCACGGAGCTAGTCTGCCTGTTTTCATATTGTGGTGGTGCGTCCCCCCTGGCCTTGCCTGGTACCTGGGCCGCTCGAAGTTGCCTGACAAGCCTTGGCCTCCGAACAAAGGGTTTGGCGGTTGAGAACCCATCGACCGTACCAAGCACTCTTGTGTAGCCAAGGAGGAGAGTGGCACTGCGTCTGAGGAATGCGATCGCCTAAACAAGGTGCAGAACTAATCAATTATCCCTGACAATCCTGGCAGCAGTACCGTTAAAACTTGAGAAATCACCTGCCTGGGTTGCGGAAATTCACTGATGCCTAAAGTCAACCATCTCCCAGTCCTATAAATAGTGGTCCCAAGTGAGACCCTTTGAGCTCTCCTGGACCGCAGCCGGCTGCGACCAGCACCTCCCTCTGAGTGCGATGCCTCTCAGTCCGTGAACCCTCAGGTTTGTGATCCACTGCGAGGCTCGATGTTTACCCGCTGAGTGACGCAAAGCATCCACTGTGACTGGATTCGAGGGGCATATTTAATAAGTACCTTTGTACATACCTATCTCTTTTCTCTACATCTCTTTATGTGTCTCTGTCTCCACACCTATGTGTGTGTGTGATTAACGAATCTTAGTAAGTTTTAGGTTGATTATGCTGCTAAGTTTTATATGATTTGATACCATGATTTATCTCAATAGCATTAGTGAATCTGATTGCTGCTATTTTGTATTAGATAAATTGCCATCTTTAAGCTACACCAAGCACAAAATCAGAGACTATATCACTACACCAGAATCCCTGATACTCTGTCCCTTTAGTCATAAACTGTTGACCAAGTCTGGTACTAGGGGTGGATTTTGGTCCACTCTGAACCTCATGACTCAACAGGAGGGCATTCCTTAACTTTCCTTACCTAACCTTACTTATAAACTGTTGACCAAGTCTGGTACTAGGGGTGGATTTTGGTCCACTCTGAACCTCATGACTCAACAGGAGGGTCTCCCTTACTTTCTTTTCTCAATCTACACATAAATCACACTAACCTGATTTGATTTCCTTGACTCTGTAAATCATTCCAACCTAATTGTAATTTGGTTTCTCTTTGTATACTTTTCCGTGTTAAATAAGTAAGAGTGGACCTTGCCATCGAATTCTGTTAAGTTGCGCCCTTTTTACAAAATTATATTAGATCATTTGCTTTTGGTGGCGATTCTTTAAGTGGCCAAACCACTCATTTGCGACACGTGTCAATTTTCTTACAGTTTGGGACAAACTCCAGCAGTCTTCCTTCTGGCAAAACTCATGTTTCTTCTCTCTGAATGTTTTTCATTGGAAATGTTGTTTTTTTTTTCCTTTATAATTTGTGTTTATTTCAGATGGTAAATAGTATGTATAGTTCTAGGACAACACGTAAGTAGTCTTACTCAGCAAGTTATTCCTTCCACCGTTGCAATCCCACTAATTCCAAGAGGCTCAATGAAAATTGCTAGATAAAATAGAAGCACTTCTATAATGGTCAATAACAGATGCCCAGAAAAAAGTGTAAGAAGCTGGGTATCAGGTAGTGCCATGTATCATATCCTAATACTGCATAGAGTAACATGCTGGCTGACAAAAGAAAGTATATAGAGCATTTATGCTTTGGCATAAATGATAAGGCAAGCAGTTACAGTCTGTCACTTTTCTTTCCCTGTTTTAAATGTAGAATGAAGAAGGTTTCCTGCAGGAGGGAATGCTGAATAATACAGATGTTCCTGTGGATCCTGAGAATGAGGCTTACGAAATGCCTCCAGAGGTAAATCTGTTGTGGTATTTGCTGTGAATGTGTGCAGGAGAAGGGCACTGGAGGGGGCTGCATGTCGAGTTACGTTATCCTGGCACAGGCTGGTGCTGTGAGCTGCAAGGGCACAGCAGAAACATAGCCTCTGTGGCCAAGATCTCCCAGAGGTATAGTGCTGGGAATGAGGAAAATCCATTGCTTTCTTCATACAATGTAGTTTAACATGAAATACCATGTGTGTTTTGAAACACTTGTGCCTGGGTTTCTTAGTAATCCATATTAAACTTGTATCTTTTTCTTATGTTTGATAGGGAATATGGGAAAAGTTGCATCTTCATAGACAGTTTTCATAGCTTGGTCATTTATCAAAGCATCATGCTTTGTAAAACACAGTAATTCATTATTGTACTCTTAAGTTAATGCAATTATTTTGTTGTTTTTCATGAACCTGCTATCTAAAATATTACTACAGTGTCTGGCACTATGATGCATGGGTAGTTGGAGTGGCAGTTTTACAGTAGCATAGACAAGTAGGATGAAAATGAGAGGTATAAAATGTTTAGGCCCCAGTCCAATTAAAGACTTAAAGGCATGCTTGATTGTTAACACCTTGAATATCACTGAAATTACAGGAGCTGCTCATGTACCCATAGTTAAACACGCAATTAAATAATTTACTGACTCGTACGAGTATCTGCAGCACCTGGTGTGCTGTTCAGCCCAAAAGTGGTGGTCCTCCCTCTCCAAGTGAATTGCTACGGGTGGCCTCCTGGCAACATCGGCGGAATGGCGTGCTAACTGCCATAAAATTTTGCCTAACTGTCCTGCAAATGCTACAGCTTGTAAGGTCCAGTATCTGGAAGATGTGACAAAATAATAAATGGCAAGATCCTGATCCCATGAAAATACATAATATTTTGGCATTGAATCCACTAGGACTAGAACAATCAGTGAAAGTAGGATGTATTTATCAAAATTATTAGTAGCACTGATTTCTGCTCTTCTCATTAGGAAGAGTATCAAGACTATGAACCTGAAGCATGAGAGTCCTTTCCTTCCTTTATATCTCCTGAAATCTACTAACTACTAAAGACGTCCCATCCTGTACAAGTGCTGAGTTCCAATGTGCCCAGTCGTAACATTTTTTTACAGTTTTTACGGTGTATTTTGAAGTCTTCCATCAGCAATGATTGGAGTATCTGTGACTGCATCCACCTTGTT
>NW_010534042.1:0-22525 GCF_000687285.1 Phaethon lepturus | reverse complement strand
CTGCTGAAATGAAAGCTGGTTGGCAGGGTCATTGTTGTGCTGTGGATATTGTGGCTTCAAGTTTAAAAGTTAAAAAAGAAAATATTAAATAAAAACACCTAAGTGTCTACTGCTTATTTCTAACTCTGTACATGTTTTGTTGATAGGCTGTCAGTAATTTGATATTGTTTATGATACAATTTTTATTTGTTTCCTATGACTGTTCTTTCTGTGCGGAGATGACTTATCGTGAGAGCTTTATATATATGTGTATGTATTATACATATAAAAAAGTAATTGAGCATGAACTATGCACCTATAAATATTAGCTGTTGAAAATTTATTGTTTTGTGATGTGTTTTATTAACTTGTGTCTGTAAATAATGGTGTTGAACTGAAGCGAATAAAATGTAACCCGTTAAAAATGAACTTTTAAATTAGTGATGATTTATAACACCTTCTTTCCTCTCCAAAAGCCCATGTTAAAGCATTCAGGTTGTGTTGCGTCCTGCAAAAGAACTGGAGGAGCAAAACCAGGCAAATGAAAGCCCAGTCTATAAAGAAACAGGGTGAAGAATGAGAGTATAAGGGCTTGTACCTCAGATGGAGTAAAATGTTGACAAAATAAATTTATTTGTAGTGCTAATAAACTTTCTGTTGTAAGGAGAATCTAAGGGTGAATGAAGGAATTAATAATGGGTTGCAGCGGATGATCAGGAAATTGTGAGGCCCTTTGAAGAATTACTGTTTCAAGGTTGTTAAAGCGGTGGACTATACAGAAAAGTGATAGCTTAGTTGCAAATTTAATTTTAATTATTATGTTGCCTGGATACTTTTCCATACAGTAAAAAGATTTAAATGTGAGATGTTTTTACTTCTCTCATGTTTTATTATCTGTTATTTTGGATCAAATGTTGCCTATAACCTAAATGTTACAGCATTTTTTTTTTTGTTGTTTAAGGTTCTCTAATCCTGAGTAGGATTTTGCACTTCCCGTACAGCTAGTCTTTCCAGTGTTCTGAGGCATGGATCTTAAAAACGGGTAAATGTCATTGGTTTTTGTAAATGGGGAAACTTGGGCACAGCCACATAATGTGTGCCACTGGCACGTGCAGAGACACCCAAAAACCCAGAGGCTGAGCTCTCCAACTTGTTCTTGAACCGAGCTTCTTTCTGGCTTTCTGCAACCTTCCTGATATTAGCACGCCCAGCGTGGAATAGATCTTTCCAGGTATGTACCTGTCCCAGCTGTATACAGTGGGAGCTGATGGTGTCACCCTGTGAGCCAAAATCATATGAACGTATTGGTTTCACGGTGCTTAGAAAACCAGTGCTTCAATTTCCCTGCTGTCATACCCCAGTCCCAACCCCATATTTCTTAAGGAAATCCATTTATTTTGGAAGAATTGCTATCAAGCTCTTTTTCAAAGCAATTAAAAATCCCCTTGATCGTTTCAACTTGCGGATATTTTCATCAATAGTTAAATTGCTTAATGGAGCCTAAAGTCCTGCACTCTTTTGTAGAAATCTTTTGTGGATAACCTGTGACAACACACTAATAATTTGCAGTCTCCTTCACAGGCGGTGTGTCAAAAGAGTCTCTTGACTTGGACATCTTTACTGTTAAAGTTCATCTTAAAGCCTCCATGGTAAATGTATTGATTGCGTCCATGGAAAATGAGGACAAGGCACAACGTCAAATACTGCTTTTATTATTATTAATGCTGTTTAAGGATCTTTTTGTTCTAGTAGAAAGATTTGGGAAGAAAAGCCCAGTGCTGTAGTGTGGTTTTTTTGTTTTTGTTTTTGTTTTTTTCCCCAGCGTGCTAGCAGAGACTCCTCCACCAAAAGCAACAACTGGGAGCAGTCAGACGCTTGGTAATTCAGGAGATAGCAGTGGAGATAGTAGAACATGTATTTCTGTTGTTCATCTTCTCTTCCACAGCCTACAGGTCTTGGTTGCTCTGTTGTTTATTAGGGAATCAAATTAAACTGTTTTGTTGCTCACATGTTGCAAATAAGTCATGCATGTCTTAAGCTGTGGGGAAGCAGTATGTCGTAAAAAAAACAGTAATAAGAATAAATTAGCTCCTGAGACTGGCCCATTGTCTGAGCATGCAGGAGTTAATTATTTTCTTTCATAGGTTAACATCAGCAAATCATTCAGAGTTCTCAGGTCATTCAGAACGTACCATAGGCGATCCGTTTAGTTCTCCTGCCTCTTGCAAGCATGCCCTCAGCTGGCCCCGAAAGGCCGTGGGACCCCCGGTTACTATGGCAGCACAGTGTGATGCGCTGCTCTGGTAACAAGCTGCATTTTAATTAGATTCCTTAAGGGCTGTCCGACCATCCTTTCCAGGTAAACTAAATGCCATTTTGTCTTATTTCCTGCAGTGAGATGAACACTGGCGTGCAGCTTGCGAATGTCAGAATTGCGTTGGATGCTAAAGCTGAACTAAATAAATACTGCTGTATTCAGATTTTTTTAAGTGTCTGCCCTGGGTATTAAAAAAATACTTCTACTGTTGTGATAACACTTGCTTAAGCAATGCCTGCCAGAGAGGAATATACCTCAGAGCCCTCTTTTCCTTAAGAGTCTAGACTTGAACTCAAACAAAGTAATTTTTTGTCCTCAAATTGTGAGTTAATAATCAGTCTCACCATATCCCAGTCCTCCAGGGAAAAAACACACGTTGCTTTTTTGTTCTATTTTGACAGCTTTAATGGGTCTTATAATGGTTCCTAATTAGGCACATTGTAGTAATGTTTTTATTACTGTAAATGATAGTGTTAATACTTGTGTTACATGCCTTCAGTATAATGACTTTCAAGTCATTGTATTTGAGGGATAAGGCAAGAAATGCCCTCCTTCCCCCTCCAAGACTTTCTACAGTTGCAGACAAGTTAAGGTAAATTACGATGTCCTACAGTTGAGGAAAAGTAACATGCCTGCATCTCTTCGGGAAGCACATATTTTACTCATCCTGGCTTTCATAGAGTGGGCAGTCTAGGCTCAGTGATTCTCATATGGAAGCATCTGACGTGGACAGCCGGTCGAGCAGCTGCAGCAAACTTGGAATAGAGACCTCCGCCTCCAAGAGCTGGGAGACCCAGAAATTCAGGGCCGTCCATTTAATAGCTGGAATTCTTCCAGGAGCACAATGGAAGACAGGTACAAAATGGCTACGTACACGTATTCGTAAAATCTTAATATACCATGTAGAACTACTTAATTACCTCTGAGATTTGATCCAAAGTTCACTGAAATCAGTGGAAAGATTCCGGCTGGCTTCACGTGGGTGTTTTAGGAGACCCATAGCTCCAATATACATTTGATCTCCTCATACAAATGACATGTGGCAGTCCATACTGACGTGGTGAGTTTCCAGTTATCCTCTATACACTTTTTAGGGAGAAAATAACTGCTGAAACCTTTGCTTCTAGGGTTTCCTGTGGCACTGGCTGTACAGTATGGGTTTTTTTTTTTCAGATAGTGCTGGAAATAAAGGGAGTCTTTGCTGACTTATGTGTGTGTGTGGATGATGCCTGGTGCCTCTAAGTCTGCATAGGACTTGGAGATGGCAGAGATCAGATGGTCAAGGTCCCTCTGCAGAGTATGTCAGAGTAGCAAAAGAAGAAAAACAAAGATTACCATAAAATCCTACAGCTCAGTTGTCATCAGGCTTTCTCAGCAGCACTGTGGTCTTACACACTGGCAAAGTACCATACTGTAAATACTGCATGGTACAGCATACCTCAGATGTTGGGTTTGAAGGGAGTAGTTGCCCTTAGGTATTGCAATCTTTGAGGTAATTGCTCCTTCAGGTAACTGACACTTAATGATATATTAATGCAACTTAAATCTTTGTGTTCTGCTCTGGAATAGTTTCAGAGGTAAGTGGGAGAAGATAGATGAGTTTGGGTTTGATTTCAGTCCATACAAGGCTTCCAATGACTTTGACTAATTACCTGTTACTTTTTAGCCCCCAGCTTGAGGCTTTCAATATTACTGGAAAAGGCAGTAATAGTGGTCTTCACAGGGTGTCATCGTTCTGCTTGGATATACATGCAGGTCTGAACTAACAGCATCAGTTCTTACAGAAGCAGACTTGCTCTTGAGTTATGGTAACCAAAAGCAAATGAGATCTTAGCCTTTAGTATCTCCATGCTGCATTTTTAATGGAAAATATCATCTGTTTAAATGCAGACATAAACAACTTTTCTCAAGCCTGCCTGACATTTAACGTGTAACTCAGAAGGTTCCTCTGGTCTAAAAAAGACTGGCAGATGGAGAAACAGCAGGTGGAACCTCAGATGAGACAGCCAGGAGGTAACAAACAGGGTAGGAAACTAGGTCAGATGAGATTTCTTCCATGTTGGAAGAAATGCTTTGAAAATGCTTTCTCCAATGGAGGCACAAAAGTGGGTTTTCAGCATTTGCCATGAATATTTGCATCTCTGAATAGGTCAGAGTCTATCAGCATGTGATACATCTATAGGGCATATTTCTGTGGAAAAGGTGAACATCTGAGATTTACAAGTGTGCTTTTTTAAGCTGCAGCATAGGAGATATCTAACAAGAGGCCAGAGCACCCATGCGTTTCTGGTGATTAACTTGAGATTTAACAAGCAGAATGTTATTAAGAAAAATGAAGTGCTGGGATACCTCAGTTTCTTCTCTTTTTCTCTTTACTCACCACTCGCCCATTTGTTTCTTTCTCTCCACTAATCAGCTAAATTTTCAGATGATCCCCTTTGCTGAGTGTCAAGTTTATTGCAAAAAACCTTATTCCAGCTGTTGTCTAGTACATTGTGACGAGGCTGCAAGCGTGCCTGGAGAGCAGGGGTTTAGTCTTTGACCCTCCGTCTTAATGAGAGGAAGGACCACAGCCCGTGTCCTCCTCTGGGTGCTGTATCCAAAGTCACGGCAAGGCAGAGGCACGGTGGCTGTTACAGGAAAGCAGAGGAGGGGACTGGAGAAGTAAAATAGGCCAGAGAGCCTTGCTGAGAACTGGCTGGCATTCATCCTGCCTCCCTACCCCGGGCAGCGCTTCAGATGTCAGCGGCTAGTGATAGAAAATAGCCCGTGGTTTTACAGTGCTTCCAGGGACAGGCACCTCGAGGAGGCAGGTAAATTCAGACCAGGGCGGCTTTGCTCTCTGCGAGGCAGAATTCCCATGCTGTTTGAGGAGACCTGGCTTTTTACGTTGAATTCCCTTTTCTATTTTTCTGCCACCCTAAGTCCTCTGTACCATGAAAATAAAAGCAATCAACCGAGGAGTGTTCTAGATTAATAAATATAAAACAAAGCATGGAAGCTGATTTTATCTGTCTCCTGCAGAGAAAAGGGAATTGTGCAATGCCGGTAGGACTGTTATCCTCTGTTTGACCAGGAGTTTTATTCATGTGAATTTCAGTTGTAAAATTTTGTGAAGCCTTGCAAAAATAGCAAAGATGGTCATCTAATATTAGCATTTGATGAGATAGCATTCTGCTGAATCAGTTATATCACCCACTTCCCAAACCCAGGAAAAACTTAGAAGGAGTAGCCTTAGCAAGAAGACAAGACAATGCTGTTGAGTAAAAGAGGACAAACGTGTTAATAGTGAAAATGTAAAGGACAACAGTTTACAAATGCCAAAAAGAAATGTTATCTCAGTCCAGTAAGTGGCAACTTTCATTGGCAAAGAAAAGTGGTGGCAGCTCCCATGAAAAGCTTGAAACAAAACTCCTATTTATTCAGCCCCCTCACTCCAAATACTTGTTTCCTCCTGGCCCAGGTTTGCAGCCAGTGTGTGATATATTTCATTTGAATAATTGGATGTTCTTAGGTGTGAAATAAATGGAAGTGAATTCAAAGGCTTCAATTTTCTTTTTCAATCTCAGTTTTATGAAAGCTCAACAAGTTCAGATATGATAATTCCAGTCTGTTACAGTGTGTGAAAGGCAGTTGCTGTGCACTAAAGGGGCAGATCTCCTTTGTTAATGCATTTCATGGATAGACGAGTGTTTTGTGCCATTAGGAGTTGTTCAGTGCCTGCATCTTTATAATCTAGGTTTACTGACTGCACCTGTGACAGACCTGCTATTTGGAAAATGCTTGAAGAAAGGAAAGGAATTATCCTCTCATTTTCAAATTTCATACATTTTAGAATATGTCTCTGTGCTGGCTTGGGCTGGGACAGAGTGAATTTTCTTCACAGCAGCTAGTACGGGGCTATGGTTTGGATTTGTGCTGGAACAGTGTTGACAACACAGGGATGTTTTCCTTCTTGCTGAGCAGTGCTTGCACAGAGCCAAGGCCTTTTCTGCTGCTCACCCCACCCCACCAGCAAGTAGGCTGGGGGTGCACAAGGAGTCGGGAAGGGACACAGCCAGGACAGCTGACCCCAACTGTGACCCCAGGGATATCCCACACCATACGACATCATGCCCAGCGTATAAAGCTGGGGGAAGAAGGAGGAAGGGGGCACGTTCAGAGCGATGGCATTTGTCTTCCCAAGTAACGGTTACGCGTGATGGAGCCCTGCTTCCCTGGGGATGGCTGAACACCTGCCTGCCCGTGGGGAGTGGTGAGTGAATTCCTTGCTTTGCTTTGCTTGCGTGCACGGCTTTTGCTTTACCCACTAAATTGTCTTATCTCAACACACAAGTTGTCTCACTTTTACCCTTCTGATTCTCTCCCCCATCCCACTGGGAGGGGGGGAGTGAGCAGCTGCGTGGTGCTTAGTTGCCGGCTGGGGTTAAACCACGACAGTCTGAAACGTGATTTTACACAGCCTTATGAGGACACCGTCCTGGATCGCATTGCATATGTGCTTTTTGTCCTCTGTTTGCTTTGGATGCTTTTCAAACTATCTGCCCTTGAAAAGTGTTCTATGAGTTTGTGTTTGTGCATGCATGTAAAAGTATACACATGTATGTATTTTTTAATGGATACTCTGTGTGCCTGTGCACCCATATGGGTAAGTATGTATGGCATTACCATTAAGTACTCTAAAGTGCTACTATTTAACAGTGGTCTCCGCTGTGGGGCGTTATCCCAAATTCACAGAATGCATTTTTAAGTCATTTAATATAAGCACTAGGAAACATATTTCAAAGCTTCCGAATTCTAGCCTCACAACTAACAGGCCAAACCTGCATTAGCAGAGTTTTGCAGGTATAACCACGTAACTCTGCAAATCCAGATGTGGCTTCTCTTAGCTACAGCACTGGGTGACTGACGTTGGGCGGTCCCTTACAGTGAAATAGGTGATGTTAATAAAGATGCAGTGTTGCTACTACGTTTCCGGACCAGACGTTCTTGATGATACAGCTACATTAGTCGGGAATCATGTTTGTTCTCATCCGTGTTGTGTTTTGCGCTCTTTCAGGGGCTGAAGCACTTGTCAGGGTGCCAGTTCCACTTGGCTGAGCGCAGTAATAAAAGCACCCTACCCAGAAACCCTGGCATTGCCTAGGTACACAATGGATCTCTTGGCAAACCTTTATTATGTGGGGTTGGCCTTCTGCTCCTAGGAACAGCATGGTTTCTCTGAACCCCTGACTGCCAGTGCGACGTTGGCTCCTATGTGACCATGCACAAGCTCTTCACGTAAACCATCATGTTAAATCAGGGTAGCCTGTCTCTCTCTTACGAAGAGATAAGCTGTGCAGCTTAAATGAAGGGAATTATTCTGAGGTTGAATATAGACCTGAATAGATGAGTGTTAGCAGAGCAGCTCTGACCTGCAGCCGCTTGATGGCAAGGCAGCTCTAGGAGGGTGTTAGCTGGCTAATGCAAGTCAGTCTGGAGGAAGTGCAAGCAGCAGCACATGTTCCCTCAGGAGGGTGGGTAGATCTGAAAGAAGAGAATTGGCTGAGAGAGAAGTGCATTTTGGGGAGAAACAGCATTTAATGTTTTGATAAACTGCCTGTCTGTTTTCTCTCTTCAACCACTTTGTCTTGTCTTACATGTTACAAGGTTGCCGGAGAAAAGATCGTTGCCTATTCCATGACTGCTCACTCTCTAGTACAACGGGACCCCAGATATTACAGAAACATAAGTGAAATGTGAGGATAAAACTGTTAAACTGGAGGTTCATGAGTCAAGTACGTTGCCTCTGGAGACCCTTTTGAAGTCTGCAGGAGAACGGTGCGAGTGGCATTGGAGCAGAGTTCGGCTCTCAGCCCCTGCAGGCTACTTAAGTCTTTGCAGGCTGTTGCCTGAATTCCTGCCAACCTTCTTATTACATGAAACACAGGTGCTGCCGTGGAAAATAAAGTTCGAGTTTACTCAAGGCCAAGAATTTTGGCATTGTTTAAAACGATGTACCTGTGTTTGCCTAGCTCCCATTGCTGAGTGTCTGAACCAGCTCCTCTTCCCCCTGGCTGGCAGGGATGTAATTTTTGGAGAAGGTGCTGACTTAAAAATGAGATTTAGTTCATCTCACCGGGGAAACTGTGAAGGAAAGGAAGAAGAATGTGTGGCTCCACTTTCACAAAAAGCAGATGCTTGCTGGAGGTAAGTGGGAAGTATTGCTTTGCTGTTTTTTCAGTACCTGCAAAGTAGTGCACCCAATGTAGGGCTGTGCCTTCTGCTCCTGTGTCTGTGACGGGCATGAGGGGTTGCCATTAGAAAATTAAATCAATGGGCAAGTGCAGACCCTACAACACTGTAACACAGCAAGGGCATCCTTTGGTAATGTAAGATATAGAGGCAGACTTTAAATTAAATTCTGCTAATTGCTTATGATGTTGTGGTAGGAAAGTCACCCCAGCTGAATTTATGACCCCAGCTGTACTTGTAGAATGCTCACAGATCTGAGAGGTGTTATTACTGCTATTTCTGAAGTTAATCTCGTGCCCTCAACTAATTGGGCAAAAGGTGATAACTGGAAATGAATTTGTAAATAGTTGCCATGGTTTGACATTTCTTTTCCTTTGCCTTCTCCTGTCACATGTTTTTATGTCTTTTACCAGGGCTGACTGGCTGTTTTGACTTTAAGAAACATGGCACAAATCAAGACAACTGAGCTGGACAGTGTAGAAGAATGAGGTTGCAGGCTCTCCTGTGTCATGCAGGTATTACTGCTAAAGTGTCCAAGCCATACTGTTTATAGAAGATTGACTTTTTAAAAAAGGAAACATTACTACATGTTCTTTTTAATACCCCATTTATTGTTCTACTGGTGGATTGTTCTACTGGTGGAGAAGACCAGCAGCAGGTCTTTTCCTTCAACTTCCTAATTTAAACTGAAAGCAAAGAATGGGTTCAATTACATGTAAAATGCAAAAACAATCCCTACTGTTCTCATTAAATAGGCTGAAACATCAATGTTTATGTGGATATCATTTATTCGCGCATCAGTTTGCAGCTCAGGTAACTGAAGATTAATGTGTGTCCACCTTACCTGGCCTGGGGTCATACCCCTGCCACGTGCTGACCCCAAGACCTGGATCCCTACTGCAATGAATCCAAAGAAGGGCAACGAAGCTGGTGAGGGGTCTGGAGAACAAGTCTTATGAGGAGCGGCTGAGGGAACTGGGGTTGTTCAGTTTGGAGAAGAGGAGGCTGAGGGGAGACCTCATCGTGCTCTGCAACTACTTGAAAGGGGGTTGTGGTGAGGTGGGTGTTGGTCTCTTCTCCCAAGTAACTAGCGATAGGAGGAGAGGAAATGGCCTCAAGTTGCGCCAGGGGAGGTTTAACCTAGATATTAGGAAAAATTTCTTTACTGAGGGAGTGGTCAAACATTGGAACAGGCTGCCCAGGGAGGTGGTGGAGTCACCATCACTGGAGGTGTTCAAAACCCATGTAGACATGGCACTTTGGGACATGGTTTAGTGGGCATGGTGGTGTTGGGTTGACGGTTGGACTTGATATCTTAAAGGTCTTTTTGAACCTTAATGATTCTGTGAATGATGCCTGGGCTAGAGGAGAGCTGTGACGTGTCTGATCAGCTCTGAGCTTGTTGATTGGGGCAGCAAGACTCTAGCTCGAGCTCTGGCACTGTTGTGCCCAAGTGTTAAGAATTGGAGTGCATCCTTCCCAGCCATATTTTTACCTCCAAGATCTGGAAAGAATTTCACTCATAAACAAGAATGGTTCTGACAGTGTTCCCAAAACACTCCTGCTAAAGGATAGTCTTTTTGCTCTTTTAACTTTTGTCCTTGTCTTTCTGCTGATCTTACAGTGTTCAGTTACAAAGCCAAAGATGTGTTGACTATCAGGTCATAACTTTGCACACCCCTAATTCCCAGTGGAGTCTCTTTAGAGACATGACGTACAGGAAGTGTAGGGTCAGGACAATTACACATGTACTGACATTTAAAAAAAGAAACTGCTTTTTTTTTCTCTTCCATTTATGTTATTTCCAAACTAAATGGTTAGGAACATGTTCATTTTTGTGGGTGCATTACTAGATAATAAGTAGGTAGCTTGGCCATCTCAAGGGAAGTAGAGCAACAGAGCTAGAGAATGGAAACCAGCGTTGTGGTAGCTTCTCCATAATTATTTTTCTGTATCAGTGATTTTAATTACATGTCACAGTGTAGTGCGTTTGGGTTTGCAAGAGGGAACCTTGGAATAAGTGGTCCAGGTGAGAACCAGGTGTGAACAGACACCGGAGAAGCAAAATCCATTTTTACCTATAGGTACAATTAAAAGTCAGGCAGACCTCAGAATCGTTTTAATTAATCTGCTCATTGCAATCCCAGTAGCTTATTTTCATGCTTGTCAATCTGATTTCCTTTTCCAGGAAGGAGACTGGGGTCACCTTGCTGTTGCTTTTGAATCCCACTTCGCACAGTATTTTGCTATTCAAAAATCCTAAAAGAAGCCATTTCCTCCTTCTGCCACCAAGAGCATCCAGGCTTCAGATTTCTGCCTCTGTCTGTGCTGAGGCGTATCAGATTTACCTTCCCCAAAAGTAACTAGCTACAGTTTTTGTGGGTGTGCAAGGCATTACCTATCACTTGGAAAAAGCTTGCTGAAGAACAGAGGGACCTGTCGCTTTCCTATTAGCATTCACCCAGGTTCACACAGTGGTGTGCCATTTTTAATGGTATCGTTTGCAAGAAAATCAGTATTTGTGACTCACATACAGTTTATCAGCCAGCTCACTGGTGTCATTTCTGTGTTTTTTGATGAGACTGTAAATTCTCTGGACAGGACCACAACCTGTTTCAGATCTTACTTTCACAGTAGTTACATATCCATGAAATCCCAGGTGCTTTGGTTATTGTTATTTATTGTCTGTGTTAGCATCCTCAGGCCCTAGACACGATTGGGCCAGGAGCGTTAAAATATCAGGTTGAAGAAACAGACCTGGCAAAGAGTGTAAATGGATTAGCTGCTCTTTACAAAGCTGAAAGGGAGATGAGTTTCTGGTGACTTTTTAGAACATCTGGCATATCCCCAGTGCAATGCAAATAAACAACAACATTGCAGGGAAAGGCTGTGAAATACTTTTGTTTTAAATGCCATCAGTCTCTCATTTGCTACAAATTACATACGCTTGAGCATGAGGGAGATTGTTTTTTCTGAATGAATTGGAAAGAAACCCTAAATTGTAGACTGACCTGCTGGGGATTGAGTACTGGCCCTCCAATGTAATGTTCTTGCATTTTCTGATGGAAGAGTGGGTAAATTGTAGAGTACTCATGGCACCCGAGCATCAAGTAGCAGGATAAGCCAGTGCTCAACGTGCTCCTTGCTTTGTTAGGATGTCACCACAAGGTCAGGGCCAAGCGTTTCCCCTCCTACCATGTACGATCACGCCTTACCACTTGAAGACAGGAACAAGAGCATTTTGTTGGGTATCTCTGCTGAAGTGGTGCTGTTGGAAAACATATTCTCGGCCTCTCATTGCAGACACCAAGCACAGATGCAAGGCAGAGGACTCCCGGTGGTGTGGGTGCCTTCTGTGAGGACCAGTAATCTCATCCCCTGTTAGCCCAAGCCTTTCTACACCTGGGGTTATGAGTGCTAATAATCATCTGTGTTTAATTACAAACTACCTGCATAATCAGCCTGGCTTTAAAGACTTGCCTGTTACTTTTGTCTCTAGGGCGGCTTGAGAATAGGGCAGAAAACTGCACAAATTCCAGGCTGTCACTATGAGTTCTCTGTGAGAAAAGTACTGAAAATTAGTGTGGCTCTACTGGTCCTGAACAAATAACAGGTCAACCCATTAAAATGAAAGAGCTGGGGAAATACTGCATTTTACAATACAGTTTAAGTTTGTAAAGCTAGAATGTTTCAAAACAGAAGGAAATCCACACTTGTATTTCTAAAACCTCTTTGCAGCTTTGTTTTTTTTCTGCTAAATGAGATTTTGGCAAAATTCACTGTCCGATGAAGGATTTAAATTTGGGTGGAAATTTGTAAGACTTTTCATATTACTTCTAGTACCACATACTCTAATAAGATCTTTTCAGTATTTCTACCCTGCAAAAAGAAGCTGTCTCAAAACTGGCCGTGTTACTATCTGGATATAAATATCGTAGGCCTGTGCTCCCCCCACAGCCAATTCCGATCTGTGGATTTATCATTGCTATTATTTTAGATTAATGACCCGCCAACTTCTGAGACTGTCCTTGTGAGGTATCTTGAAAACCAGCATCACCTTTCAGGGCCATGTCTGAATATACTTTAAAAACCCTACCGTGAATGTTATTCGTATGTCATCATTTATGTACTGTTTTTGAATAGGTTCTTCTTAAAAAGAACTTCAAAAAAAAGAACCCTCTCGTCTGATTTGTAGCAAAAACATGGCTGGTTTTTCTTTTCTTGAACACTAGTGGCCATTCAGGCCATCAGACAAGAGGCTGAGGAGCAGGCAATCTGTTTAGATGTGAGATTTTTTTTGAACAAATGAATCGCCAAATGGTAGCGTACTGTTTATATCTCGGTTAATCTAGTGACAGAATGGTATAAAATTAATTCCAAGTCGGGCTGTCCGTGCAGGCAAGGCAGCACGTCTGAATCGCAGTGCCTGCTCCTCCCTGCCTCACTGCTGCTTCTCCTGCTCCCCGGTTTCTCCTTTCCTTGCTGTGCGTGCGTATGCAGCCTGAAGCATCTCACCCAGATGAAGGGCTTGATGAAGTCTGGGGCATTTCCAGCTCCAGGTTGAGGTTATTTGCTGGTGGACACACAGAAATACAGACAGGTACAGCCTTTTGTCTGAGTATATTTCCAGGAAGTCTGAAATATGACTCCTGTGTTACCACCTAAAACACTTCACCCGTGTAGTTAATAGCAGCTTTTTGTGGATGCTTTTAAAAATTTGACCTCATAAATTTTCGGCTCTTGAGATGTCAGGACAGCAGCCAGTGTGATCGAGATGACTAGTAAGATTTTCTTGGTTTGCCCTCTTATTTGGGAGGTTCTTGTCTTTGCAGCCTGCCCGGTACTTACAGGCAGTCACACCACAGAGACTGCCCTTCATTTTTAAATTACTATTGATTAGAGTCATGATCCTTTTGTCACTTGTAGTCTGTAACTCAGATGAAAAACAACACTTGCTAGAATGGAAGAAAACAGGCATTTCTGCTTAAGCAGCTCTAAAAACACTCATTTAACACTGTACCAAATACATTTCATTTCGTATTAGCGAATTCATATTTCTTGCATCAGCTCCTGACTTTCAGCGAGCCTCATCCACATCACACTTGCATTGGACTACCTCAGTGGTCATTTTAAAGGGTGTGGGGTTGCACTGGGTGCTGATTTTGATTTTGAATCTGAGTTTTTAATTTCTTCTTTCAGCAAGGAAAAAAGCCAGTGGCAAATCCCCAGGGAAAGTGGGAAAAGAAAAGCCACTTCTTCCTCCTCCAATCATGGGAAAAATTACCATAGAAATGCCCAGCAAGGCAAGTCTTCCAGCCTGTCCTTTTCGCACTGTAAGTCTCCTTTCTTTTTTCATACCTCTTCACACACTCCCGCTTTCTCTTCTTTACTCACCCTGGAGCACAAGGTGATCTCAGGTGTTTGGGGAAGTGCCAGCATTCTTCACAGCATCCAGCTGTGGCTTCTAGGAAATTATTCTGAACATGAGCCGGCAGTGTGCCCAGGTGGCCAAGGCAGCCAACAGCATCCTGGCCTGTATCAGCAATAGTGTGGCCGGCAGGAATAGGGAAGTGATTGTGCCCCTGTACTCGGTGCTGGTGAGGCCGCACCTCGAATCCTGTGTTCAGTTTTGGGCCCCTCACTACAAGAAGGATGCTGAGGTGCTGGAGCGTGTCCAGAGAAGGGCAACGAAGCTGGTGAGGGGTCTGGAGCACAAGTCTTATGAGGAGCGGCTGAGGGAACTGGGGTTGTTCAGTCTGGAGAAGAGGAGGCTGAGGGGAGACCTTATCGCTCTCTACAACTACCTGAAAGGGGGTTGTGGCGACGAGGGTGTTGGTCTCTTCTCCCAAGTAACTAACGATAGGAGGAGAGGAAATGGCCTCAAGTTGCACCAGGGGAGGTTTAGACTGGATATGAGGAAAAAATTCTTTACTGGAAGAGTGGTCAAGCGTTGGAACAGGCTGCCCAGGGAGGTGGTGGAGTCACCATCACTGGAGGTGTTCAAAAAACATGTGGACATGGGATTTCGGGATATGGTTTAGTGGGCATGGTGGTGTTGGGTTGATGGTTGGAGTTGATGATTTTAAAGTCCTTTTCCAATCTTAGTGATTTTGTGATTTTAGATTTTACACCAACTGCCCAAAGGCTGGGAAAAGGAGATGTGCAGAGAGGATGGTAGTGAAGCTGAGCAAGCAGAACAGAAATGCAAAAGAGGAAGGTCTATTGTGAAGGAGAAAAGAGACAGAGGGATACTCTGCTCCTTTTTCTGTCCTTAGTTGCTGGTAGGCATGCTTGAAAATCTGGACCTCCCATCTCAGAAAGACTGTGGTCACTACCATGTTCAGACAGAGAAAAACAAATGGCTGCTTGATGGAAACAACATTAACAAAAGCAGGCTGGACTCAAGCTGATGACTCACTGTAAGATAGCATACTGCAACTATGCCGTGCCATTCGTTTCTAATCCACCTGCTGCTGCTTGTTGTTTATTTGTTTAATATTTCTTGATTCGTACACTGCACCTCCCTTCTCCGTCCTTTGCCAAAATTGCATTGCTAATGATTAGCTGCGTGTGGCACTCCTGCGGTGTGGTGCTCAGCGCTGGGTTATTTTGTGCAGTGCTGTAGCAAAACAGCAAGTGGGAAAATACAAGCCTAGAAAAGCAGTAATTTATTACAGTAGAAATGAGCGCTGAATGAGTCACGCTGCTGACAGATTCTGACATGCTACCAATCTGTTAGAGGTTTGCCTTTCTGCAAGTTTTTTCTCCCTCTCGGCTCCAGATGTGCTCCTCTTAAAGGCTGCACAGACGAGTATTTCCTCACATTGGAACTTTCTGTCCTTATCTACAAAAGCTTTTGAAAAAAGACCCTAAACCTGAAAACTGGTAAATGTGTGATGTCGCAGGGCTTTTCTTCTGTCTTACGATGCTTTGATATTGTTAGTAGAGGGTGAATGTTAACAGCACGTATTTTGGGACTGTAAAGTATAGCTTGGAGGCTACCTACCTGGTCTGTAAAAGATATTTATGCTAGCCAAGTTCTTCCAAAAAGAGATCATAGAATCATAGAACAGTTGGGGTTGGAAGGACCTTTAAAGGTCATCTAGTCCAAACCCCCTACAGTGAGCAGGGACATCTTCAACCAGATCAGGTTGCTCAAGATCTGTGTCATATCAGTTTCCTTGGACTTCAGGGCATTTGCTGAGTGTCAAGATATGAAAACTTAGATTAAGGCAGCGCTTTAAGGTGCACCTTTACTCCCAGCTGCGTACTATAAATACCAGGAGAAGCATCCTTTACCTCCTGATGGTAAGCAGTCCTCCTAAAAGAGCAGGCTATTGAAACCTGCTGGCACTTTCCTCAGGACGGAAGGCTGTGTGAGTTGGGTCTGCGTGAGTTAGAAGCCCTGTTTATCCCCCTGTGCTCAGAATAGTCCTTCTGTCTTGAGATGGGGCTGTGCAAAGGGGCAAAAGGCAGGAATCCTCGTGCAGAAACTGCAGCGAAGTCCTGCCTTTTCCACAGATGAACGATAGGTATCTTACATGATCAGTCAGTCTTCTAAACTAAAAGTAGAACTGTATTTTACACTGTGGGCTGGGGGGAGGCTGAACAATGAGACTGAACTTAATTAGTAATCCTTCTGTGCAGCCTGTTTCTGAACCTCAGCAGGAGTTGCTAAGAAAACAGTATGAAATAATATTTGAATATTGATAGTGACAAGGACTGCATAATACTTTAATTTCTGACATTTTCTCAGCCCTGGGTTGTTCCTTAAAGAAAAGGAAAAGCGGCAAAAGAAAATGGCATATATTCAATTCTGTACATACACATGCAAAGACAATATTGAGAAATTTTATCAAATCCTTCCAAGAGAGGAAAAATGGGTTCTGTTTTAATTTAGTGTTCATCTGTTAGCTTTAGTAGTTTGTCTGGGGCAGGTAGGCTTGTTGACTCCTCTGATGCCATCAGAAAAATTCTTTGTAAAGGCTGAGGTGACTCAAACAGATAAACTGTTTTATAGGTATGTTTAACAGAGAGAAACAACTTTTGTTGTATTCTGGATCAAGTTTTAAGTTGTTTTGAGTATGTATCTTAACGTGATCTGCATTTCTAAATTCATAAGAAGTCCTCCTTTAAGAGTCTGAAGAATCCCAAAAGATCGTTTTTAGGTTAGTGGGGGTGGTGGGGGGTGATTTTTGTTTCTTTTATTTTGGAGTGTGTGTGTGTGTGTGTATCTTTTTAATCTTAATCTTCTTTGCCAACAATTTGGACAAAATATGAACAAAATGTGAAAATCTGAAAAGTTTGAAAAATGTCAGCCAGCCTGGCCCTAGTCAGCATCCGAAAACTTTTATGATGATGTCTCGCAGACCTTAATTAAAAACAATAGGATTAAGTAGTTCTCAGCTGTGCACTGGAATCATAGTACATCGTGTTTCTCAGAGGACAAATGCAGTGTATTTTTTCCCCAGGCAAGGGAACAGTGTAGTGCCGGTGCTGGGGGCAGGCAGGACCTCTAGGGACATGCTCATCAGTCGTATCACGGAGAGAGCAACGGTGAAGGTCCTACGGAGAGTAGGCTTGGGGCATTTCATTTCGGTGATGTGATGGTTACGGAAATGAGCACAACAGAAACGGCCAAGAGCACGACGGAGGCTCCGAGAGCTCTTTCAGCAGAAAGTTGACCGAAGGGAACCGGTGGCTGGAAGGAAGGAGGGAAGGCAGCTCCAGGCGCCTGCTGCGCTCAGAGAAGACGGGGAGGTGAAGAAGCAGCGGCAGAGGTGAGCCCTGGCGTGAAGTCAATAGGCGAGATGGGGACAGAGATGAAACCCTTGGTTGTAAACCTCCACCTTCCAAAAGTGCTCAACCTGCTAATTAGAAAGGGATATGTGAGACTTACCACTTCCACAGAGCTGTTAATGGACTGCTGTACTGGTTGTGTGTGGTTTTGTGTTTGGGGGTTTTTTTGTTTTTGTTTTTGTTTTAAAAACTTGTTCCAAGAAGATGTGTCTGGTTGCCAGCCTCACCTTACTGTCTGGAGAGGGAGTTCTTTAAGGCAATGCTCACTCCGGCAGACAGAGCTGGTGGTTCAGGCAGGGGCTGCAGGGAAGGAAACTGTTGGCTTAAACTGTTCCATCTGCAAAGGCTTCGCCTCCCACCAGAGACCTTGTGCACAGCATTTAAATCTTAGGTCCATTATTAACAGTAATGGAACATAAAAGAAAAGGGAGCAATCTTTGAAAACACCCTAGCGTGCGTGGTTACGCGTTCTCTGAAATTGCGCTGCGGTGCTCGCTCACCTCTCGAGAAGGCTCCGGCTCTTAAAGCACTGTGCGCAGCGCCGTGGCGTTTTTAGATTGGCCTTGGAACGGGACCTTTTGCTTCCCTACAGCAGTAGTTTCGTCTGCAGCCTGTGCTTTCTGTTTTGCACGGGGGGGAGGTTGCCTGCATCTCTCCCGCTGGGTTTCTGGAGAGACGGAGAGGCAGGTACGGTCCCGTCCGTCACGGCCCGCGTGGCCAGGGGATGGGTTCGGTCTGACAGCACTTTGGCTACGGGGTGGTATAATTCCTGAGAGGTGTTTAACTGCAGCTACAAACACGTCAGACGTGGAGTTTGGAAAACATAACTAACGGGCAGGACAAAAGGTGTAACTATGGGTAGTTATTTGCATTTTAGGTCTCAAAATAGGCAGGTCGATCTCGTCACTGCCTACAGTTATATGGCTGGAGGGGCAGTTTTGAGGTGGGGGATGATTACTGGAGCTGAGGGGGTGGGAGAGCTGGAGAAGTGCAGCGTGAGCAGAAGACTGTTGCATGGGCCAGGCAACATCTCCACTTAAAAGCACGTGTAGGAAAGGTTTAATAAAGTAGAAACGAACTGAAACAGTTAACTGGCTTAGCTGAACAGATAACCCGAGTCAGAAATCGGCATACCATCTTGCTCGGAGACCGGGGCAGCGGAGGCGGCGGTGACCCTGCCCCTGCCAGGTGTCCGGCGAGAGCTCCTGGGCTCGAACGGTGCGGTGGGGAGGCTGGTTGTGGTGCTCGGTGGTCTGCTCGCCACAAGCAAGCAGGTTCTGTCACCTCTTCACCTACCCTGGGTGTAAGGTGTTCGCCTCTCGGATGACCGGATGCTTATGCCTGATCTCGGTGCTCTAAAAGGCGTTATTCGTTCTGCAAAAGTAACAGGAAAGAGCCGTTCAATAAAAACAGGTTCCACAAAACTGCAAATAATCCCTTTCCACAGAATCCAAATATTTGGAATTCCTTATACTTCTCAGTCTGGCTGGGAAAGAAACTACTGAAGTACCACACAGAGCGTTGCCACCATAATATTTCTTTAGTGACTGGAGATCGATGGTTCTAGAATGTTTCTAGCGTTACAGGAGCTGGGGTCAAATCTCTTTGGTGCTCAACCAAATTAAGACACTTTTCACTTGTTTCTGGTGCCAGGAGAAATACAACTTTCTTTCCCCATACATGGATATTCAGATGATAGTTCCTTTATTTTCCTGTAGGGAAGCTATTACACAGGCGTCATGATGGTAAAGAGTGTTGGTTTTGTTTTTAATTATCTTTGTTTTCTTATTGCCTCCATAAAATTCATTATTTCTTCCCCAGCTTTTATGTCTCCCTTCTGAAGACAGATTCTGTTTATGGGTGTACTGTTGTTCTCCTCCTCCTTTATATATTTTTATCGCTATTTCCGATTTTGACTGGAATTCAGTTTAGAAAAGATAGAAACAGACATCTTCTATCCTTTCAGCTCAGGTTTTACAGCCCTTTCACAAGCTACCAGTCACTGTACTGCATTTCCAACCTGTGCGACATCCAGAAAATATTAGAAACGAAGAGTTAGGCAAGTAGCCCAGCTACTGGAACGGTGCCTATCAAGTAAATCAGCTTTCCAGACAAAGAAATAGTGTAGTATGTGTAGTATGCAGCCTGCTGCTCAAAGCATTGGCATGGCGCGCTGCTTCTCTCTCCAGCTGGTGCAGTGTTCTCTCTTGGTGGCTGGTATTTCTTCTTTCTGGATCTGTTTTTCCCCAGTGTTGTTCTCCATGAGAGAGATCTTAGTCAACTGAAATGGGTGGAATAGTAGCATCATTCTTTTCCTTTCTTTTCTTTTAAAAACAAGCATTTTGCTCTTGGCTTTTTATCAATCATTTATCAGCAGTTTGCTCATGATGTTCAGCTTCAGTTATTTGGGAAGTGTCTGAGTTTTTCTAGTGAAGCGAGTCTATTAGGACTGTTAAGCATCTCTTTATGTTATATCAAGGCCCTTATACACTGATTTGATAGATTAGAGAGGGCTTAAATTACAGCCTTCCCTGTCCATGTACACCAATTGCACTTCCATGTCTATTGAACAGAACTCGAAGTAAAGAATTATTTTTTAAAAATACACATTACATATAGAATGTCAAGTATCCATAGGCTGCAAATCTACTACTGTGTGAAGCTATGGGAAATATATACATGACCTTAGGAGTAACACTTCAAAGAAAATGCAGCAGTCACTGGAATACATGTGTTGCAATATACTACAATTCTCGTGCTGAGAAACAGCTGCATATAGTAATCTGCAAATATATTTATATTAAGTTAGACTAGGTTTAATAGACTCATGGTGTCTGCTTGTTAACTTGTGATTCAGTGTATTCTCATTAACAAGAACGATATTTTGCTGTGTGCTCAATAATTGCCACCAAAGGGTACTTGACTGTTACGTCCTGGGTGAAAAATATTTCTAGTCAATGCCTCTTAAATACTTAGACAATTCAGAGCAAAAAAGTGAGAAGCAGACTTGCCTGCCACTCTTTTAATATAGCACGGGATTTTTCAAAGGAGCCTACAGTGTTTAGACACCCACCAGGCTTTGTACTGCAATTTGTCTAGTTTACTCCAGGTAACTCTTCAGTCTTCTCTTAGTGTTTTAGCCACAACTCCAAGCTCAACATGAAATGATGGCATCTCCCCCTATGGGAGCCTGCAGACAGGGCAAAGAACTGATTTTGTTGATAGTGTTTTTAAATGGAAAATGGCATGTTGCTTTTAATAATCCATTTATTTTCCCTACCTGTTGTGGAAATGTTTTCTATTTGTAGAGTCTATGTTTCTTATGCTATAATAAGGCTTTGTTCTACTGAAAATTTCCATAACCTCTAGGGTTTAAATTAATATTAATGTATTTCTGTGTGTCCTGCCCACAGGGAAAGAAAAGTACAAACCATTCCTGGGATGTGAATGGAGATGTATGTAATTCATTAGACATCTGTTTTTAAAATGAAACTGCTCACCTGGGGACCAGCGCCGCTCTTGGCTGCGTGCACCAGGCTTCTACCCAGCGCAAGACTGGGAGCTGATGTATAGATGCTGTTTGTACATGTATTTTTCTGCTCTCTACTCTTTAACATGACCAGCCTGCACCGTTGGTCTGCATGTGTGTTGTGTCACCTGGTGCTGACCAGGGCAATCCAGAAAGAAAAGTGGAGCTTTTGCGTCCACTGCTTTGGATGCGGGTGCTTGTGCCCAAATGTGCGTGTTTAAAGGTGGACTAATATCTTCACTGCCTCCTCATGCTGAGATGGGAATCTACCTCAGAAGTGTGTCTTCAAGTGGCGGTGGATGCAGTATGTCAAAAGGCAGTGTACTGCCTAGGACTTAGATATCATGGTGATGACTCTGCTGAAAAGACATGATATATTGTGACAGAAAAATGACAGAATAATATTCTCAGACATAATTTTGAGGGAAAATCAGCATGAGACCACATGAGCACAAAAAAATTAATGCCTTCAGAAACACCAGACTGTTTCGTATATAAAAAATTAATCACCTCTGCTGGGGAATAACTCCCAGTACACACAAGGAAATTTCCAGCAGCTGTGAGAATAGAATAGCACAAACACAAACCAGCAAAGATCTCTTGGGTACAAGGCACAGGAGAAGGACTGCAGGGAAGGCAATCCCACAAGAAACTGTCGATGCAGGTTTCTATCAGCACATGAAAGCAAGCCTCCTCTCAGGAGGTGGACTGCTGTGTGGGGAAAGGAAAGCAAAAGCTCATTCCCTTCCTGAACTAGCACATCCACAGCAGCAGGCAATCTATGATTACTTTCAGTTACCTTGTCAACTCAAGTGGCAAAGGACTCTGCAATTAGTCAAAAGGCTGAATCTATAAAGAAGTCCCATTATAATCTCAGGGATTACTGAGGAGGTGATGGCTAACAGTTCCTGAGGAGCTGGAAAATTATATAGAAACAAGAAACATTTAGAAATCCCAGTAACAAAACCTACAGGACTATATACCAAAACATATAAAGAGATTTTAGATTATGTATTAGGAAAAATTTCTTCACGGAAAGGGGAGTGGTCAAGCATTGGAACAGGCTGCCCAGGGAGGTGGTGGAGTCACCATCACTGGAGGTGTTCAAAAACCATGTAGATGTGGCACTTTGGGACATGGCTTAGTGGGCATGGTGGTGTTGGGTTGATGGTTGGACTTGATATCTTAAAGGTCTTTTCCAACCTTAATGATTCTGTGATTTCAAAGTCAAATACTTAAAAACAAGAAAATGTTTGGTATTGCCAAGCCACTCTCCAACATTTATCAGCACTCCTGGTTAACAGGGGAGGTCCTAGACCACCGAAGGCTTGCCAATGTGATGCCCATCTGCAAGAAGGACTGCAAGGAGGATCTGGGGAACTACAGGCTTGTCAGCCTGAATTCGGTACCTTCATCTTGAGGGCTCTCACAAGGCATGTGCAGGGCAACCAGGGGATCAGGCCTAGCCAGTATGGGTTCATGAAAGGCAGGTCCTGCTTGACCAACCTGCCTTCTATGTCCAGGTGACCCGACTAGTGTATGAGGGAAAGGTTGTGGATGTTGTCTACCTGGACTTTAGGAAAGCCTTTGAACAGTGTCTCCCACAAAATTTTCCTGGAAAAGCTGGTGTCTCGTGGCTCAGACAGGTGCAGTGTTCACTGGGTAAA
>NW_010534041.1:0-750 GCF_000687285.1 Phaethon lepturus | reverse complement strand
GCGATGACACCTGATAGTGTCAAGATGTGTCGGATGACAATGATGGTGACTGTTTCGCCCATAGTTTTACCCATTTTGCGGGTACCCAACGAGTTCCAGAATCTGTAATGACACAAGCATAACCTCGTCCCCAGGTTAGCAGTTGAAAAGGTCCTTCCCACATATTCTTTTCCAAATTTTTAACTTTTACTTGCACATTTTGTGTTAACTCACATAGGCTTCCTGTCATTCCTTTTACATGTTTTATTATGGGAGGTACTGTTTCTCCTTCTGCTAGACGTAAATAATTTAACACATATAAGGCTTTATTCAAACGTTCTTGCGGTGGTGTGGTAGCCTCTCCCCCTTTTTGTTTTTGCAATAAACGCTTCATTCGTTCAACAATAGCTTGTCCAGTTGGGGAATGCGGTATTCCAGTAATATGCGTCACTCCTCATTGAGCAAAAAATCGTTGGGTTGACTGGGCTACATAACAAGGACCATTATCGGTTTTAATTTGTGGGGGTATACCATGGGCCGCGAATGCAGCTTGCAAATGCTTTTGTACATGTCTACTAGTTTCTCCTGTTTGTGCAGTGGCCCAAACTACTGCAGAATACCAATCAATAGAAACATGAACATATTTAAATCTTCCAAAGTCTTGATAACAGATTCAGCAATGGTGTCATTTCTATATTTGTTATTCCACAAATATTACGAAACCAATTCAAATCTCCCAGTAATTTTTGAACATCATTCAATGTTCTGATT
>NW_010534040.1:0-1007 GCF_000687285.1 Phaethon lepturus | reverse complement strand
GACAACGCCCAGAGCGCGGTGACGCTGCAGAAGAACAGCCTCCGGGCCGACGACGCGGTCACCTACTCCTGCGCGCAAGGAGCTGGTGGTTGGGCTTGGGGGGGTCCCGGCCCCGTGCCCCAAATCCCCGCACTGAGTCCCCAAACCTTCCAGCGCACCCTGCGCCCAGCCGAGACCCTGCACCCGACCCGGACCCTCGTCCCGAACCACGACCAGTTCCCCCAACCTGGACCGGTTTGTTTTGTTAAACCAGTTTGGTGTGAATGGTTGAGGTTTGGTGCCAACGGTCAGGAATTAGGGCAAATAGTCAAGATCTGGGGCAAAAGATGGATGTTTGGGGCAAAAACGATCAAGGTTTGGTGCGAATGGTTGAGTGTTGATGCAAAAAAAGCTTGAGGTTTGGTGCAAATCGTCACCGGTTCAGGCAAAACCGGTCGAGGTTTGGTGCAAATGGTTGAGGTTTAGTTCAAACACTGGAGGTCTGGGGCAAAGAACTGAGGTTTGGTGCAAAAATGGTCAAAATCTGGTGCAAACAGTTGAGGCTTGGTGCAAAAATCGTGAGGTTTGGTGCAAATGGTTGAGGTTTCTTGCAAATGGTTGAGGTTTCTTGCAAAACCAGTCGAGCTTTGGTGCAAATAGTCAAGGGTTTTGGGCAAATGGCCAAGGTTTGGGGCAAATGATCAAGATTTGTTGCAAAGGGTCGAGGTTTGGGGCAAATGGTTGAGGTTTGGGGCAAAAACAGTCAAGGTTTGGAGCAGAAATGGTCAAGGTTTGGGGCAAACAGTCGAGGTTTGGTGAAACACGGTTGAGCTTTGGGGCGAATAGTCAAGGTTTGGGGCAAAAAGGGTCAAGATCTGGTGCAAAGGGTCGAGATTTGAGCAAAACCAGTTGAGTTTTGGGGGAACTGGTCGTGGTTTGGGGCCAGGCTGCACATCACCACCCCAACCACCACCCCAACCACCACCAGCCTAACTACCATAAGCACTTTTCGCGCAGTAGTAGGTGGC
>NW_010534039.1:24784-45059 GCF_000687285.1 Phaethon lepturus | reverse complement strand
TTTTGCTACTGATTCGAGGCTTCCCTGAGGAATTGTCACCGGCTTTATAGCTCGCTCCCACATCCCCCATGCTACGAAAACAGAAAATCCACAGCGTTTAATCATTCCGTTTGTGCCCATGATTGTCTCGTGCTTTCCTCGTACTGGGCCTAGCTCGATTTTAATTTTCAAGTCCTACACAATAAACTTGCCTGAACTCAATGAGAGTACTAAATGTATAAAAATGGCTGACAAGATTGAAGTGGATCCTGTTTCCTCAGGATACCTGTCTTCCCAAAGATCACATTTTACCCTCCTTGGTTTTAATGGCTTTCAAAATACCTTATTTATGCTGTACGCTGTTGTGAGGAAGCACTGGCAAGTCACATCCAGTCTGAGGCGTTGCCAAGCTACATTTCATACTTGTGCTAAATTTCAGACTTGATCAGGTCTTTAGACACCACTGGACTCCTAACGTCTGCTTAAAACCAACATACAAAAGGATCTGGAATTCTCTATAGCAGAAAATGCAGTTTGATATCCACAGTTAAGTCGCGATCTATACAACTGCTTTTGTGGGGATAAATTAGCGCATGTGTGTAAACCTGGCCATTAGGAATATTGGAGGGGAGCACCTGAGGCAAGAGAACAGTCCTTCTTACTGTTGGCAAATAATAGAAAACACCAACTATGTGAGGTGGGTGCCATTGTAAAACTGCATCAGACCTCTACTCTTCTGAGCTTTTCGGTATCGAATGACAGCCAAGCCCTTCCTTCTGAAGTCTCCACTCTAAATACTCACTTTCAGAGGAGAAACCGTAGTATACTAAAAGGAACGTGTGTTTACATTAGAAATAATCACATGCTAACTAACTGAATTCTTACTATTCTGAATAATAAGGTCCCGAAGGTCCAACTATGGCTTGGAGACTTGTTTTCCACTAAGATTGTGATTCAGTACCCAGTAGTGTCTTTGCACTGATTTAACTAGTCATAAGTCAGATCATGGACCTTGTTCTTTCCTTAGTAAAAGTATTTAAATTATTAATTGTATTAATAACATACTGATATAAATTGTTATATTAATCTATATTAATCCTAATTAATGTTTATTATTTAAATACTTCATGGCACACAATATAAAAAACAGTAGATTTGTTGAGCTCACATTCAAAATTCTTTCCTATTGCTTAGGTTAGCAAAAGATTTTGCATTACTTTTGAGAGGAGGATCTAACTCTAAACCTCAATTTATGGAAGTATCCAAAGAAACATTTCTGAGGTACTATCTGATATTTGTCATCCTGATTAAAATGTTGGGATGCAAATTATATTTAATGCTAGTTCACCCATTTGAGTATTGGCTTCATGTAGTTTTTTTTAATCAGTTGTACTAATTTGGCACATTTGCAAGCACTGGTATGAATGCATTTACTAAACGTTCAATTTTTTTAGTATGTTTGCTGAAACTTTTAAAAGAGTTATCTTTAAATCGTGGGACTGCAAGTGTTGCATGCTGCTACAAGTGGTAACTCCTGTCTGGTTAGTAAACAATCTAATTTGATTACTTAAGAATTTAAATTAGCTGACAAGGAAGGGTGGTAGAAGTAGCTGGTATTGCTCGATTAGCTCTTTTTGTGACCACTTAGAAAGCTTTCAAATATCTACACTCCCGTATTAGTCAAGTTTATTTTCTAAATTCTATTCACCTTTTTTATAGCTACGTGCAAACTCGAGAAAAGAAGAGCTCCATAATTCTCCATCATTAGTTTTATTAAAAAGATGATCAGAAGAGAGTAGGACAACAGTGGCTCACCATTAGAATTATCTGGAGGAAAGCATGAGGAAGGAGAAGGTATAAAAATGTTTAATTGAGATAAAATGTTAGGAATGAAAATGATTAGCTAATAAGGAAGACCCTCTATCCCAGCCTGCCTTTAAATTGCATTCAGGAGGTTAGAAGTAGTTCAGAGGTGAGGGAAAAGTTATGTTTCCATGAATTTAGTATGCTAGATTTATCATGTCTGTTTGTTTGGAGGTCTAAAATCCATGCTTCTGAAACATAGTTAACTTTTATTTGATTTTTTTAGGGTAAGTCTAATTTCATTAAATCAAAATAAAAGCAAAAGGGTATTAAATATGTTTTTATGGATGGTATTGGTCTAGAATGCACTTATTCTAATAAGTAAGTAAAAAAGGGAAAGGTTGTTTGAAAATGAACAGACTGGTAACCTTTCAGAAAGATATTTAAAATTAAGGTAGCAAAGCAAAGGTTTGAGCGGGAATGTCTGGAGCATTTTTAATTGAATATTTGTGTATTAGAGAAAATTTGAGGAATGAGGTTGTTACAGTCCTGCAGAACTGTTGATCTCAATCTTTACCTTACCAGCTCAAAATCTTTCCTTGAGGCCTCCAAGGTGGATTTTGCTCACAGAACTTCAAGGCTGTGTTTTCTAGCTTTTCTACAACTGTGTTCTTTGTTGTATATCCTTAACTGGCTTTCATGTATTTTGGGCAAAATCTAAAGTTTGGTTCTTATATCTATTACTGACTTCTAAATTGGTTTTGTTTCCAATAGCACAGTTAGTTTTGAGAGTAATAGTTGTGATCTGGGACAAAATGTTGAGAGTCTATAAGGAGCTTATGTGAAAGCTTATATAAAGTTATCTTACGTCTTGTACTGATTTTGGACTTGGCCTCTAATCTGTTTTTCAGTCTAACTTCTGCTTTGCTAACTTTGGTAAGAAAATCTGCAAACACCAGAAGGTCTTAAGTTTCATTTACATTTTCAGCTAGCACTGCTGTTGAAGGGAGCAGTTTTCTTCTAGCTGCTTGTATCAGCGTAGGTGTTTGCGTGGCTGCATATCAGAACAGATTGGGGAATTGATGTGGGTTAAAACCAACTGTGGTGTAGTTTGTTGTTTGTTTTTTTTTAACTAGTCTACTTTTAACCAGGTCACCAATGTGCTTTAACCACGCATGTTTGTGCTGGTACAAGCAAGAGAGACGATAAGATTTCTTCTTCTGTTGACAGTGCTGGTTCAAAAGATACAAGTACTTGGTTTTTTAATACAATTTTCTCACTTAGAATCTTGGCTGCAATTGATTTCATGCATTAAAGTTGTGTAAGGAAGGGTACAATATTCTGTATGTTGCACAGTCATGTTTTGCTTTTATTCCTTCTTTTTTCAGTTAAGGAAGTTCTAATACTTGTTGCAGTGTATCTCTCATGAGAGAGCGTGACAAAAAGCCTGACCCTGAGCCTTTATTTCAGTTTTTGCCACTGGCAATGAAATGCATACTTTGAGTAGCGTTTCTACAGGTGTAGTTTCTGTTTCTACCTTGACACCTTGTCGTGGGTGTTCTTTATCTCCCTAGAGTCAAGGAGTCTCACAGATGTTGACTTTGCTCAGCTTCTGAATTCTAAGTGGTATATGCAGCTCAACACATATGCTAAGCATAATATTGTAGAAGACTTCAGCGTTAAATTTTCAGAGTTACCTTAATACCAGCATCTTCAGCTAAAAATAACAATTTTGACTAGCTTGATATGGAAATTCAAATACTTTTGGTCTGTCAATCCATGAGTTGGATCTGGCAGTTTGAAACGGGGCTTAGCTCCCCTCTGCACTTCTGTATGGGCCAGTGGTGGTTCTCTACAGCATCAGAAATGCTGTGCTTTAGGTGGTGGTACTGCTTCCCAAGAATAAGCCGGTTCTGTTCTTCCTCTGCTCTTGCCTCTGTGGATATTCCCCCAGCAAAACGGACAACTTTGTATCCCTTAGTTTTTCAGTAGTGGGGAATCTGTCCTACTTTTTCACAGCATGTGTCTCTTGGAGGTGGCAGCCTCCTATGATCATAGAGTTGATACTTGTGTATATAACCACTATAACTCTAGAGAGTCATTTTCATAAAGTAGTGGCAGCACCTAGAATCAGCAAATCGTATTGTTTGTTATAAACTTCTGTGTGTTTCTGCGATTACATTCTTTTAAATTCTCCATCACTCCAAAAAAAAAAAAAAATTTTGAGTCTTGGGTTATGTTAATTGTTGCTGGTGCAGCAGCACACCGGTATGCCTTGGCTTGCTGTTTGTATACACTAAAAACTAAACACCACCAGGTGTCCTCTGTCTCTGTATCAGTGCTGAATTACCTCCTGGAGAGCCTCCTGGGGATTCTAACTGAAAATACTGATTTTTAAACAAACCGAAGGTGGGGGACAACGATGACACACAAACCTTTTTGCTTGGTTTTGAAAGGGTTGAGGAGTGAAGTGGCTTGGAAGTGTTAAGGGAATGTGTGCTATTTGTTACATTTTGTTAGTAAAGCTTTCCCCCCACCCCACGAGCTTACTGGTCACCCTGTGACTCAGTATCCAACAGGTTATTTTCTAACAAGGACACAGAAATAGCTGGATATTTCTAGGTGTCTCCTCTGGACCTGTTGCTGAAACCAGCTCAGTCATCACCACGCAAAGGCTTCCCTTCTCTTGCTGATAGATTATTAGCAGGCAACAATTATAATCAATCAACAAGTTAATTTTTTTTGTTAACCTTGCAGCAATAATAGTCAAGATAATAGAAATTAGAATGAGTATAGAAGTTGGTTAAATCTGAAATTTGGCTTTTCTTCTCACCTTGATTCTGTCTGCTTGCTTGTTCTAGTCAGGAAGGGATTTCTGTGACAGACTGGCAATGTGTGAGAACATATTTTTACACAGCAACATTAATCATTCTGTGGGATGCAGTGAAATGTTGTGAGACAGAAATCGTGACATGTTCCTGCAGGTGGAGTACTGCAGGCTATTTCACCCCAGGCCAAGTGGTTATTTTGTCCCCAGCAACTTCAGAGCTATGGGGAACTGACCTCTGTATGAGACCCAGTGTCACACATTGCCAGCTGAAATCCTGTGGGAGCTGGGAGCCACTGGTTCACAGAAGTGATGCATAGCACTGTTGTCATTCTTCTTACTGAATATTTTAAACTAGTATCCCTCCTTAAAGCTTTCAGGGAAGTTGCACCTTATTTTCTGTACTTGGATATGAGTGATAAGAAAAAGCCATTTTCATGTTTTTTTCCCCTCTATGGAGATACCAAACAGCAACAAATTAGGGTGTTCCCTTGTGCCACTATTAGATAGAACAAATAGGAGCTGTAGATTATCCTCAGTTCATTACTTCCTATTTCAGCTCTGTACTCCTGAATTATTAACAGCCCTGGCTCTGGAAAGGTAACAGAACTCCAGCTGTAATCCCAGGGCATTAACCTAGAGCAATACCAGATGCTGGCTCGCTGATGGCTCTATTTGTTGGAAGTAGTGAGGCAAGTGATGAAACACCACCCAAAGGTGATTTCAGTCACAAGTAATTACAATGGTAATAATGCTTTCAGGGCTGATGACTGTAATAGGATTGTTTCCTTACCATCCTTATGTTTAATTCCATTTTGTGGCTACTTTTAATTTTAAGAGTGTATCATGTGGTTAACCATAACCTTTATTTGGGACTTGTTTTTCCTATGATATACATAGATGGTAATAAGCCATGTTAAGTGTGTAAGGCTTAGGGTGTGATGATGTGAGGTTCTGAATGCCCACCATGTATTCTGGAGTAGTTATTTGGTATTTCTATGTATTTCAGTTGATAAACTGTTGACTATAGTTTAGCCATGCTTCATTACATCATAATTTGTGAAAGGGAGTGAGGTCTTGCAGTTTGCTTGTATAATTTGTGTGTTGGAGGAACTTTATTGTACGACAGCTTGAATTCAAGTGTGTTTAACTGCCTAAATCATTACTAATACAGTAATATCTTTGAATCTGTTCATAAGCAAGGCAGTTATAGCTTTGATACAGTACATTATTTATTAGCCTAATAATTGTAGCCACTAAACTGCGTATTATCATCTATTACTAAAGCAGTATTGAAATTCTATCATCATAAAAAAAAAATTAAAAGGATCATTAAGCAGAATAAACAGCAAGTGATGCTGAAAAATACGTTACAGTGCTATTTTAAGCTAATGCTTGTGTGGGCTGTGTGAAAGCACAAAGAGTTTATCTCCTACAAACCTTTCTGCAATTCTGCAGAAGTAGTTTGTACTGCTGCTTCCCTTTACCTGGGTAGGCTGGGTAAGGCCCTTTATGTCCTGAAGCAAGAGAGGGGCGTGAGCAAGGTGTTGACCTAGAAAATGACTGATACACAATTAATGACCATTATGTCATTTTAAGACAACTTATTTCATTTTTCATAAAGGTTGATCTTAATTGGGAGGAATCTTTTGTCCTTTGTATAGATTTAATTTGTGCTTTTTATCTTTTTTAGGTTGTAGTCCAAATGGAGACTCTAGGTTGTTATTCTTCATTCCATGCATGAAAGGGCAAATTGTAATTGTAGTTCCTTGTTTATGAACATATTCACTTGTCTTGTAGTGTTACCCGTGGAATCCTAGCTTTTCTTCCACAAATGAAGCTGATGTATTTAAAATTATTATAGTGGGAGAAAAAATCAATACAGTCATATTCTGTGAAAACTAGAGCTTTTAATATCAACTATAGTTTATAATGTTATGACAATATTAATTCATCGTGTTCTTGAAAACTGAGAATGTCTACTTTCTGATGTTTTGTATACTAATTTAGAAGTGACCATGCTTATCTGCATTTTGCACAGTCTTGGCTATCTGCAGTGCAAATGAAAATATTTAAAAGGGCATTTTCATGTAGCTAGTCAGTCCTGTAAGGTTAATGTTTCATTTGTTTCATCATAAGTGCTGCTCCTTGAAGTGCCAAAGTAGATCTGTCTGGAATGTCTGCCGTCCACATTTGCAGTTCACCTGAGTAGTGGTTATATTTGCTTTCTTATTCTGCATTTAATTACATAAGGCTTTGTCTTCCTTATTTAGAGGAATCTCAGAGGATTTTAACTACTTTGCAGAGCAGCAATTATAAGCCAGATCTTTTATTGTGGTGAATTTTTTTTGGTCTCTCTAGTTGTTACAAAATCTTTGAAGAAGTTTGCAGAACATAGTATCTTCAGTGCACTAATGATTGCATAAATAGAAGAGAGAAACAGCTGAATTTTAATTTCTGTTAAAGGTGTTTCTCTTCCCTTTTGCTTAAAGGTTAAAAACTGTTGCAAAAATCCAGATGATGAGCATATTTTGCCACAGGCTTGCAAGCTGCCTCATTGGTTTGCTTATGGCTGTGTATCTTATGGGATGCATAGTTAACACAGCCATGTAGGAAAATGGTTTACATTTTGCTGGGGGCAGGTGAGGGCTGGCTGTGGTTATTATAAAATTACATTAATGTCTTCGTTAATTTGCCTTAAAAAGCATGATCTAGGATGAACTTAATTAGTCATTCATAAATGTTTTGTGTATGTCATGAATGGATAAAAATGGATATGGCCTCAAGTTACGCCAGGGGAGGTTTAGACTGGATATTAGGAAAAATTTCGTCAACTGGGAGGGTGGTCAAGCATTGGAACAGGCTGCCCAGGGAGGTGGTGGAGTCGCCATCTCTGGAAGTGTTCAAAAAATGTGTGGATGTGGTGCTTCAAGACATGGTTTAGGGAACATGGTGGCGCTGGATTAATGGTTGGACTTGATGATCTTGAAGGTCCTTTCCAACCTTTGTGGTTCTGTGTGGTTCTGTGAAAAATCACTTGAGCTGCCACAACATCCTTGTTGACAAACTGGTAAGAGATGGACTGGAGCAGAGGTGGAAAACTGTCTGAATTGAACTACCAAGCTCAAAGGGTAGTAGTCAATGGCTCAAAGTTGAACTGGCAGCTGGTCACAGGTACAGTTCTTCAGGGGACAAAACTAAGCCCATCATTCAATAGCTTTATGAATGATCTGGATGACTGGCCTGAATGCATCGTCATGCAGTTTACAGATGACTCCAGTCGGGACAAGGGATAGATGCGTCAGAAGGAAAATCCATCACTGAGAGAGCCCACTGAATTGGAAGGTAGGTCTGCAAAAAAGTGTGTGGTGTTCAACAAAGATAAAGCCCTGCACCTGGGACAGCAAAATCCGAGGCAGCAGTGCAGGCAGGAGTCTGCCTGACTAGGTGTAACTGCTGCAAAGGACCTGGGTGTCATGGTGGATCACAAGTTAACGGTGAACAGCAGTGTTCCCTTGCAGCAATGAAGGCAGACTGTGTCTTGGGCTGTGCCAGCAAATCGGGGATGTAATTATTCCACTCTGCCTGGTGCTTGTTAGACAATGTTGTGTCCAGTTATGGTTCCTCAGTTCACAAGATGCATTGAAAAACTGGAGGGGACCTATCAGAAGGGAATCAAGAGAGCTAGAGGGCTTAGAGAATGTGGCATAAGAGGAAAGGTTGAAAGAAACTAGGGAATTGGATTTGTTCAGCCTGGAAAAGAGAGGGGATCCAATTATACTCTTCCAGTATCTAAAAGATATAGAGAAGGTGGAGATGCTCTCTCTTCACAAAGTGAGAGAACAACAGGCACAGTCAACTTTGGGGGAAACTTGGCTGGATATAAGGAAAAAAAACCTCAAATCCTCACCGTAAGAGCTATTAAACACTGGAATACATTGTCCAGAGAAATGGTAGAATCTCCCTTGCTCGGAATATTTAAGACTTGACAGGCCCTCACAAAACATAATTTAACACCCTGGTTTCAACCAAAAGTTATACCAAGTGGTGCCTGCCTTGGCACCAAGACTTTGACTTGTTAGATTCAGGACTTGAAAACTGCTGCCTGAAACTCTTCTTTGAAAATGCTGCTCATCACTGGATGAAGTTCTTACTCTTTTAAAGCTAGGTATGTTTAACAGCACAGAGTTTGACTGCTGTAGAAACACCCTCTTTCCGTGACCCATCTGTAATACACAGTCTCTTTTATGCAGGTGTATTAGTATCTATGCCTGGGTTTGCTCATTGTTCGATCCAGCTGGTTAACTATCTGCGAGTAGGTGATACTTCAGTGCCGAAGCAGTCACCCATGTCAGTATTTGCTCATGTTTCCCAAAGTTGAATCAGATAATTACCATTTTTCTTAGAGTATTCTCTTTCTATGAATGATTGGCATTTATTTACCTTTTTAAATATCTTGGTGCTGAAATAGTAGTTTCTAGATATAGACCACTGAAACTTCCAGTGTGGTTAGTTAAACAATTTTCTTTTTATATATGTATAAGACCTTGTTGCCCAAGGATAAGTTATAAGATGTTCTTGGGTTTGGCCTTATTAGCGCTTTGAGATTCTCAATAATCACTTTGCTGTCTCTCTTTGTTTATGCATGTGTTTTGTGTAAAATATCCTTTGGATTTTGAGTCTGTCTTGTATTTCGAAACAAAATGGGTCATTAATGTTGACTTTCCTTGAAGAATTTGTGATAACCTGATAAAACCAAACTCTTGCACTTATGTGAAATGCTAAAGCAAGAAATGAATAGTATAGATCTGTAAAATCTATCTTCTTAAATGGTAGTTTCATAGCCAATGTAATGGTAATAATGGGTTCTTAAATCTGGAGAAACCTCTTTGTTACATTAAAAATGATAATTCCCTTTTAATTCCCTGTAATTACCTTACACAAGGCAGTAGATGATGAACAGGAGGGAGCAAGGTTTCATTGGGAGAGAAATACGCCTTCTGCAACAAGATCTGAAATTTGTCCTGTTAGCAGAGCCCTGGTGTAAAATTAGGGGGGGTAAATCACTGTCCAATTTTCTTAAGGTTAACTTGTTTGAATGCAAGTGTGCAGCTGTGGAGAAAGCAACATTAAATATATCCTTTATCAGGTACTAAAACTGAGAAAAGTAATTCCTAATTGTCAAAGTCCCTCTAAATTGAAGGGATGTTGTGATTCTTTTCTGACTGTGACATGACCGTGATTCGTGTGCAAACCCCACTGAGCTACTGTATAGATGAAGACACATAAAGTTGAACAGTCTGCTCTCAGTGAAGTTTAGCTTACTTCTAGTTCTTAAACACCTGTTTATTTTGCAAAAATTCTTTGTTCGAAGGCTGAGAACTACATGATGAAATCCAGTAAAGTGAACTGTGGGTAAGCAATTAATTTCAAAACTGAATAAAAGATTATTGGAGCTTGAAGTGGTTTTTAAAATTTTTTCTCAGGTCTAAAGCCACAGCTTTTGAACTTGATAACTTGAATTTGAGTCCTGCTTACATGATGCTCTATTGCCCTGATGTTTAGGACTAGTAGGAAACTACACTTCTGCTTATTGTCGGAGAATCAGAAATTTTGACAACTGTGAAGGATTAGGATGCACATCACCTTTGTCTGTTCAGATGCACATAAAATGCTATTCCTGATGTTTTCTGTAACATAGTTGATTTTTACTTATAACTTTAACCCTGTATAAAAAATAGCCTGTGTTACTTAGACTTTTTTTTTGTCCTACATGTACTTTATATTATCTATTCCTGTTTGGTTCTTTTCTAAGACTACTTTTGTTAGCTAAAGAAATAATAGACTTAGAAGCGAATTTTTTATAAGATTAGTAGGCAGCTTTTCCTACTGGAGTGGTACCTTGCTTTGCTTTAAATAGTTTTGCCCAGTAACTTGTAGTTAATTCTTTATCTAATTTAGTTCTTTGTTCTAACTACATATTTGAGTGTCTGAAAGTTGTTCAACAAGCTGGTTATGTTCTTCCGATTCCCTTCTTTTATGTGTTAATAAAAATTGGAAAAATAGCGTCATGCCATCCTAATAAATCTCACTTTGGCAGAAATGAAAAGGGACAGTTCACTTGTGTTTTATTTGATTCCTCCAAAATCTTCTCTAGATGGAGAGTTTTAGCTATTGTCTGTGAGTGTAGGTAAAGTGAAGAGTAGTTGAATAATAGTCATATGAATCCTGTGTCCAGTAAAACCTCTTAAGTGTTGAGATCATATTTCAGTTTAATCTGAAGTAGCAATAATATTGAAGTGTTGTATGATGCTCAGAACAAAAATTTCCATTCTTTCTGACCTGGTAGTGTTCCTGACATTTTCCCTAATTTTTTTTTTTTTTTTTTAGTTTACTACTTGGACTATTGCTTTTTTCATTTTCTGTTTTGTCAGAGCTAAAACACAGACTTTTACCAGAAGCCTGGAAACATAAGAAAGCTTTTGCTTTAAGAAAACACCAAACAAACAAAAAACACAAGAAAAAAAACCCAACAAACACACCACACACAAAACCCACTTGCAGTTGGTAGACCTGGAATACAGAGCGGAAGAGTTGTTTTCTCAGCAACCTGAAAGTGCTGCTTTCTGGATATATTAAGTTTTGGATGTTTGCTCTTGTCCACTGAATTCCTAAATGACCTAGCAATTATTTGTTTTCAGTAGAGGGAGGAATCTACTCAACTTAGTTGTCCACCTTATTTAGGAAAGAATAGTTCTTGTATGTGACAGTGTTCATGGAAGAACACATCTAAAGCAGCTATGTTAGTCACTACTTCTAAGTTAGCACAGAAGGTTCCCACATTGACTCAGGGAGATATGTCAGCTCCATGTCTGGTTATTTTTAGTGTGTTTCTTAGGTTCTAATTAGCGATGTCTTAAAACACAGTTAAAATTCAGATGATTCCTGAGCTAGCTGTTTATTTTATCTTCATAGTAAATGAGATTAACAAATGTTTCTTAGTAGAAAAATGCATGTATTTGACTTCCCTATTAGAAACGGTCAGTTCTCCTAATAGTGTAGGTCTGTAGCTTCTGTAAAGCTAAAAAGATTTGTGACAGCAATTCTTTAAAGGGTCACTCTGTGATCTGATGATGTCAGGACTTAGATGTGTATTGATCTTTGAGGAAACTGAGGCTTCTTCTGTAGCCTTTGGGAAAGGATGTACAGCTCTGCTAACTCTTTATGACAGAATTCAACCATATGTGGCTTCATTACCATTGTGTGACCTAATTATTCTATGCGTACACGGGCCACAAACCTTTGATACTTTGTCTTGAATTCAACCTATGGGAAGTTGCTGTTAACCCTTTTTTTTTTTTTCAGTGGAAGTGATTATACAAGACAATGTACACCCAAATTTTATGTGATAGTCTTTAATTTGGAGAGCAGATTTTAAAGATTTGGGCAGGCCTAGATCCCTTTCTCTATTTACATATTTTAGGCTGCTTAGATGCAAGTGCTTTGTTTAAGGTTTGTATTTCAATATACTGCTAACAAGTGTATAGGGTAGCTATTTTTGGCGGACTTAATTATGTACTACTAAGGTCAAAGATTCCTGTGTTAATTAAGTAAATGACATCTTTCATCTTTACAGGTACCCTGGATTTTAAAATGTAGAACAAGAAGAATCCTGTACATACATTTATATATATACTGAATCATTAAAGGAGCTGACACTATTACTATTTGTGCAGTGACTGGAATACATTTCACATGGGAGGCGACCAAGTTTGTCTGTGTGAAATCCATCCAGCTCATAACTAGTTCTTGATGTTCATATATATTCACACAAATAGTATTCCTATAAAATGTGTACATTTTTACCATTATTATAAATCTGAATAAGATTGTCTGAAACAAGCAGTCTTGTGAGGTGTTTCTGAAGGAGAACACTGCAGTTCATGGACAGGAGAAGAAGTTAGCACAGCTACTTCGTACATTCTGTTGCTGGTCTCTGGCCGTGTAGGAGGCTTAATTCTCAGATCTATTTTTCCTGCTGTCTTCCAAGAGAATTGAAATGTCATCGCTTAAAACTCATGTTTTCAGAATAAAATGTACACCCTCCCAAAATACTGTATTGACTGAGTAGTTCACCCACTTTAAACCAGATTTGTAAAGAATTCAGGCCAATTAAGCTGGCTCAGATCTCACTTCTTTGATTCTAGCTCTGGAATGGAAGAGTCTTAATGTCAAGTGTTCTTGTTGACTTTCTGGGAATGATAAACCAAACCTGTTTCCTTCCCTAATAGCAATACACTGATACTTATGACTGTCTTAGGGTTGAATTTTTTAAAACCCTCTATGACTTGCAAAGATTTAATTTTCGAGTTTAAAAAAGAGTATGTAGATTAAGTTAACCAAATAACAAAAGCACATTGGCAATGCAGGATACTTCACAGCTTGGCACTGGATACTTTTTTTTTTTACATGGTGACATGTGCAGAGATTCTCAGACAAAAATGAGTTGTGAAGTAAATTACTTTTTTCATTTACAGAGAGCATTGGGGGGAAAACAGAGCTGCAAAATACCAAAAGATGTTTCCCACAGCACAAATAGAGGAAAGTATGTTAAGGTCGTCTTCAGCAGAAGACTGTTAATGTTTTATGGAAATTTCTGCTTGCCTACAGCATGGCTTCTCTTGAGGTTTAATCGGAGTAGATGCATGCCATCCATTCCTCGTGGCTAAGGGCTTGTCCTGCCTGCAACAGTAAGACCTGCTGAGGAGCAGAGTGTAAGAGTTCAAGTGTTTACACTGCCTCTGGTGTGCAAAACAGACTTTCTTCTGCCTGCGACATCCCCTGTGGGCACACAGTTAAAATTTAACTTGCTAAAAAATTACTAAAATGAGCTGGTTACAGTAGCACGGTGGGAAACAGCTCATTCTTAAGTGAGTCATATGCTTAATGTAGCTCTAGGATGAAGAATAATAATGTGTAAAAAAAGAATATTTGTGTTATACTGAAGTCAAAGTGACTTAGTCAAAGTGCTGCAAAAGAACTTGAGCATCTGCAGCATAAATAGAATTTAAGATGCAGTTAGAGATTCCCTTTTTATTCAAGCACCAAAAATTCAAGTCCTGTGTATTCTGCAGGTAGCAAAAACTGATTTTGGATTCAGACCAACCTAAACACTATTCCTGTCAAAAATTTAGTCACAGAAGAATTTCCATCTTTAATTCAACCAAATGTCCAAGATTGTTCATATGCATATTTTTTTCTTGGGGTGGTTCTTATTACATCAGGTTGCCAGTGTTTTATTTCAGCACTTTCCTTTAAATTTTTTTTCCCCTTCTTTTCCCATCCTTTTCCTTCAGTGTACCATCATTCACCCTTCATCTCTCTAGTTTATTGCAACTTCACGTTCCCCTTCAGAATATAACACTCAGTATTTTTCTTTCTTCCATTTTCTCCAAGCTCTGATAAATCCAGCCTGAGCTCCTACTCCCAGATCTTGCACTGTAAATTTTGGCAATGCTTATCTCAAGCTGCTCCAGTTCTCTTGGGGGGCCTTTGGCACTGCACATGGCAACCCAGAAACTCCACGCAGAGTGCTTAGGAGTGAGTCTGCCTTCCCCAGGATGAAGCATCACCCCTCCATCTGTTTGCCCCATCCCCCTGGTCAGTTATAGAAGAGAAGGCAAAAGAAATGGTCAGCTGCAGATTTGTGCATGAAAGCAATTATTGGCTCTTCTCCACCTTCTCTTTGGTCTGAAGTAAATATTACACTGTTCTTTCTAGTAGCTGTGGACACATTCAGAAAGGTGAGATACAAAGCCCAGGTGGAATATCACTGAGCTTTCTCATGCCTTGACTCAGGATGGTTGTCAGGAATTGGACTAGTAAATAACAACAGGAAACAGTTTTACATAAGGTTCCTAGTGAGCTGCTCATGAGTATACAAATAACACTTGCACTATGAAAAAATACTCCAGAGATCCATAGTTTTTAGCCAAGTATATACCACAGTATTATCTAGATATACCATTGATAACACAAAATATTTCAAATGTATGAGAGTGATTAAGGTGGTTACTGTCTGTGTGTTATATTATAGAAACATAGCTTTTTTATTTGTGGATATTTTTCAGTTAAGGGTTTTAATCATGACTTTATAGATTCTTATCCATGAAACAATGTCCTTAACTTAGCATCACAAAATTCCGACATTATTTGCTTGTAGATTGTCAAGTTGTCCATGGAATTACAGATTGTTGTAATTTTCTGGCCATGGAATAATGTGGGCAGTTCTCCCTCTCCTTCCCCACAGTTTAAATGTCAATACTGTGTTTACTATATTTGAACAACATCAGGTATGGTGACTACCTGAAGTGTGGGGGTGTTTTTGTTCACTACAACAGAAATATCATTTTGGCTTTTTTCCTGTGGTCAGTCCATGTAACCCTTACTACAGCACATGATTTAACAATTAAAATGGTTCTCCTCCTCTTCCTTTCCTCACTTAATTTGAACAGAAAGTTGGTGGTGCTCAAATATATTGAGCACTAAGAAGCCACGAGACAAATATATTCTCCCAGCCTAGCTTTATACAAACAGTCCTACCCTTTGTTTTTAAAAAATAAAACAATAAAAATACCCCAGACTGTTCAAATTAAAAACCTGATGTTATTCTGAATCTCATGTGTTTCCTTTTTATTCAAAAGGATATTGTGTAACTTCATTAAAACTTTCTTTTTTACTGCCCAAGAATATATTCTTCATTGATATGTGTAACCCCTTATGTGTATGGAAGCAGCTTTATGGCCTTGAGTTCAGCATGAGCCAATAATGGGATTAGTGCTACTGTGCCATCCCCATGTGACTTCCATATACGTGCACTCATTTCACTTTACCTGTCTTGACTGAAATGAAAACAGACTATTCCTTCTCATGCTTATGTATTGCATATTGTTACTGAAATACTGTGACTTTTTCTTCAATAAGTGCAAAACATAACCTTGTCCTGTAAGATACTTTTCTAGTGAGAAATGATAATATAATGATTATATAATGATTATATAATAAACTCCAGAAATTATAATATACTGACTAGCAAGCATATTTCAATATCCAGTGAATGTTAGTTTATTTAAAGATATTATTTAAGATGCCTGTTAAAGTATTCTTCAGCCAGCAAAGATCTTTTCGGATCTGATTTTTGCCTTCAGCTGCCAAATACCTTGCTGATTCATTTCTCTTAAAATCTGGGATGCTCAAAATGAACTTGAAAAGAGTAATCAGTTCAGTTTTGGAGTTGATTTTGTGCATTTACCCAATTTGACAATTTAAGAGCACTGTGTAAGTGAAATCATGTGTTCCTATAACAACATATACGGTCTGGAAGAGCTTCCATGATGTACAGGCTGTATTGAATCCTTAAAAACAAATTAAAAACAAGAGGTAAGCTTAAAAAAAATATTAATGGATGTAAAGATTATGGGCTCTGAGACAGCCCATATATAGGCAGTAAGAGGACATGTCTCCTGTTAGGTGTTAGAATGCCCTTTAAATGCCCTTTTGTTAAGGCGCCTTTGCTTGTTTCTTGGCAAAAGTTTCTGGAATCACAAAGCTTGTCTGACCTCACTGCTGAGTTTGCCAAGCAGCTGAGGTTATGGCAGTGGCAGTGTGTCTGACTCAGCGAGGTTACAGCATGAACCCTGTATTTAAGTAGTGAGGTGCTGGCGAGAGGGTTTTTTTGTAGAGAATTAGAAAAAGACCATTGTTTTTCTTTTTCCCAGTAAGTCAGCCTTGCCTTTTCCATTTATTTGTTGGAGACCAAGCCTGGAAGTCCAAAGGAAGACTAAGATGGTCTCTTTGTTTTTTTCTTACACTCCTGGTTTTCTAGTTGAGAGAAAAAACTAGTCCTTCTTGAAAGATGAACTCAAAGTGCTTACGAGTAGTAGGTTTTTCTGGTGAACAGAACACAACTGATTGTCTGCCAGTCTCGTACAACAAAGCACGTAAGGAAAACCTCAGTCCTTTCTCATGCGCATCTTTGTAGAACAGCATCGGTGGAGAATTAACCTAATGAAGCCTAAAGGCAAAGGGTAGGAAGGGCTCTTACTTGAAATGAATACAAAGCCAGAAATTTAAATAGAAATAAGTTGAAACACAGGCATCTCTGAGAGAAATGAAGAAGGATGTTTTTGTATTAATACAGTTTCTAAAGTTTAATATAAATGCTGCAGTACAACTCACAGTTGCCAAAATAATAGCTTGTGTTGAAAGTCTGTATTATAGCAGTACAATATGTCCAAGATGAGAAAAATAGTATGTGGCTAACCTTTCAAAAACTGAGGGAAGACAAGGTTTTTAGTGTTTGATAATCTCAGGTTTGATACGTGCATATGATATAAGCTACATATATAAAATAGGATACAAATTTCATCACCATACAAGAGGAAAAAGACAAAGTTTAATACTGAACAGGGCTATAACTTGATGATGGAGATGCACTGGATTAATGGTTCTCTGCTTATTGAAGGGAAATCTTGTGACTTGCTTGTACTCATTCATACCTCCCTGTGATCCCACACCTCTCTTCCCTTCTCCAGACCAGCTCTTGGGGTTGCCTGAAGGCAAGGAAGGCTGAGTCAGCTCTCCCACCTGGCAAACGCCATCCCCTGAATTCAGCTGTCACTGCTTCAATCAGCAGATAAGCACCAGACAGCCCTCGGGCAAGCAATAGCTGAATGGGTTTGGGAGCTAGGAAGAAAGGAGAGAGGGGAAAGGAAAACAGTCTTCCTCTTTTGGGGCAGAAAGGAGGGTTTTTTGCTTACTCTAGGAGAAGAGAATTCCAAATCAGTCTAGGGTTTCAATTATGTCTGTAACAGTCTTGATCTTATGAAAATGATGATGTTTACAAATAAATATATAGATAATTTCTTATTTAGAACTTTTAAAGGAAACTTATAAATTAGTATAACTCAATAAAAATCTGCAGGGTTTTTTTTTTAGTTCTTGCATAGCACACAGAAGAATTCCTTAGAGTTTGAGAGGTGTTCATGACTGCTTTTAATGTGGTCCTGACAGTTAAATTCTTTGTTTGTGTATAGCATTTATAGGGAGCATAATTTATGACGGCCTGCAGTAGCTGAATAACATATGTCAATGCTAAAACAGACTTTATTTTGACTCTCCTTACCATTTATGAGTGGTGAGGGTAGAGTACTTTGGGTAATAGAGATATAAAATCCTATTGGTTATAGTACAGCTTTTTCTTCTGCCTTCATTTTACTCCTGTTACCTTGTACATCTTGCTCTCCCCAACTGGACAACCATCTGCATTTTAATGGACTTTGTGTTTAAGCTAACGCAGCACTTTGAGAATAAAATTAATGCTCTCTGTCTTAAAACACTTAATTTTAATTTGGATTTTAAAATTTGTTAAATTGCATTTTAAAATTGCAGTGTAACTTTTAAATTGTGTGTTTAAACTAGGGGGAAATAATCTGTTCCTTGAATCCAGTTCTGGTTTTCTGTCTCTTTTCAGAATGTGAAAATGAAGGCAGATTTTCTATTAAAATGTTCCTTCTTTTATTTGTATTTTAATCTTATGTTACTACCAGATAAGAGTCTATAATTACTTTTTAAAAATATTTGGAGAGTGCTTTCTGGTAAGTCATCCTGGTATCATATCCAGCTTATATCGATATAAAGACTTCTCTGTCCACACTAGAACATTCCAGGAAAGAAAAGCCTAAACACAAAGACAACTGTAAAGCCTAAATTTTTCTAACAACGAGAAACATGTATCTGGTACAGGATACATCTTGGGGTTAGGTTAGAGAATCACTTGGGTTAGGAAATTTCAAATTTACTATAAAAAATTTATCTACAATATTAATTTAAGTTATTAGCATGTAAGTTCCTCTCAATAGGACAAATGTTACTGTATATTAGAAACCAAGTTTGCTTTCTCATTGACTTCTGTATATAAGCTTCAGACAATACTAAATACTGTACCAACAAACAGAGGCACGCTGGTTATACTGTGTTGGTAAATGTGCTCACCTGTCATTTGAACGTATTTATTCCTTTTAAGAATGGGTAAATGCGTTTTTAAATAAGGTAGGAGCATAGGGGTTTTTTTTGGAGAAGGCTCTTTTCCCACAGCCATTACTTACTAGGAGTTCTGATGTATACAGTAGGATGATGTGCCTAGTTCTGAGTAACTATTAGAACTCAGTTTGTAAAACTATGCTTAATATGTGACCTTGAAGTAGTTGCTCATCCATTTACAAATGGGAATGTGGAGCAATGTCCACAACACCTGGCTTTTTTTTGCCCCGGGTATGAAGGGCAGTGGAACTAATAGCTTTACTTACCTGTGTCACTACTCCACGCAAGGTACTGCAATAAAATGCTTTTTCGTTAAGAGAATGCATTCTCTCACTCTTGATGTAAACAGAACCGGCCTGTGAACAGTACTTTATGGTATGGCACTGAAAGGTTTGGCCAAAGACAAGTTGCCTTGTATGGGGTTCAACAAAGGGATTGGTACTTAAGAACTTCTTAGCACGAATAGAGTTCTTGGCTTCATGAATGCATCAAAGTAGCATTGTGTCTGAAAACCCACAACCACATCCTTGAAACGCCAGTGTTTTCTCCATCCTCCTCTTCTGTGTTTGTCATTTGAGCCTTTTTCTGCTGATGCTTGGCACGTATTTAATTTATCTCATTTGATGTGTCAGACAGTTAAAAGCATTAAAAATGTCTTGCATGCTAGAGTAGATGTATTTTCCATTGTGCAATGCTTTCATTATCTTTCCAAGTATACTGTGACAAGAGAGTACTGTAAGGCAAAACAGAAAAAAGACTAATCTTTTGAAATGTTTCAAGTAACTTGCACTCCTGTTTTCTGTAGGAATTTTTTTGTGCATTTCTATACAGGTTTGCAAACCTGTATCCCAGGTTACACAGGTCAGTAGGCAACAGTAAATATTTTGGTATGCAGGTGATATTCAACTGCTTCTAACTAGTGTGAAACAAAACCCAATGCTGTAGAAATTCAAGCAGACCTCTGGCCACTCTATAAAAGCCAAGGAAAAAGGCTGTACCTGGTAAACTTGAGTCACAAGGTGTTGGAACGGAGTATGAGACACACTTATAACGTGATGGATATGAATGTAAAACTGAGTCTTTGAAGATGAGCATGCTGTAAGCTTCTGTTAGTAAACAGACAATTTACCAGAAAGTGTTTTGCATATTTGGTACAAGCACTAGGTAAATATTACAGTTTCTTTGGGGAAGATCAGAGTAGGCTATGAGCTACTGCAAGGTAATGAAGAAACGAAGGTCTGTTTGCCTTAGCTTTTTCTGAGTGAAGTACGAGACTGATGTCTCTGTCAACTTTTTCTAGATATGTCAAACATGGATGAAATGTCTGTGTGGGAAAGAACTTGGATTAGATCCAAAGATTTTTGAGGCATTACAATTGAAGATAATCAGTTCATATAATATGATCAGTTTTGTTTAGATAAGTTCAGGAGAATCTTTCATTCTTATTAAATACTGGCATTAGCAGTTGTAATATTCTCCTTACCACATATGAGTGTGAGCCAACAAAAGACTCTTGCATGTGCATAACCACAAATTGGGTATATTAAAAGTTGGTCACAGAAACAC
>NW_010534039.1:0-24771 GCF_000687285.1 Phaethon lepturus | reverse complement strand
TTCATTCTACAAAATTTTAGAAAAATAAATCTCTATTCTTCATTGGGATGATACGAAGACTTCCAAAAACATTTCTGAGAAGAGTAAGAAAATATTAATACAGTAAATAATCTGAAATATTAAGACCCGTGTTCTCTCCAGAAACCATGGTCTCCCATTATACTAAATGAGTGCTTTTACTGCTGACATCTTGTCTAGTTTTGAGAGTTCTGTCCTTTTTGGAGCTGTAGAACTCTCTGTAAGTATTTATATTGCCAAGATTCTAAGTGTTCGAAATCCATGCTTACAAAATCTTTTTCTGAATCGTCACTACTTGCATGAGATGAAATATGTGCACTAGAAAGAGCTGGCCACAGAGCAGGCCATTGGCTAGGCCTCTACCTTGGAATATGGGAGAATGACAAAACAAGGACTTAAAGCAGTGGTTTTCACACTATAGCCAGTTGTCACAGCCAACAGACTAATGAGTTTGTTTTGGCAAATTCCTGACCATGTCCAATTAAAACTCTCTCTGAACAGTCCTGAAATGCTCTTCTACTGCTTTTCTTTGAGTGTCATTGTTGATATAAATTAAACAGTTCAAGAATTTTCCTTATATGCATTTCCAAGTGACTGACTGCCATCTGTTTAAGGTCATGAATGCAGCATCTGCTGGGTCACTGATCTGCAAGAGTGAGAGCGCCAAAGTTTTCTTCTCAAATGGGCTGCTCAGAGTTCCTGTTTCTCTTGAGCGAGCTGCCTGCCTGCAGCTACTACTTCCATTTCGCCCGTCCCCAGCATAGGTAGCTCATTTCACACGCACTTTTTACATATAATTTGCAGTAATAGCAAACATGCACATGTGGAGACATTGAATATTTTTCTCTGTACGTGAAATAACTGGAACTTTGTTGTGCAAAATGCCTTGTATTTCGCTGCATACGTGTGCATTTCACTGTGGAATTCAGGTGTAGTGCAGAGCTGCTGAGGAAATTTTGTAATTAAATACCTTACCTTAAAAGACAGTGTGCTGAGCATAGTAATTAGCATTCATTATTTCCACATAGTTAAAAATATTAGGTGAAATAGTGTTTTGAATGCTTCTTTTAATATTGAATCACTTATATTAGACACCTGAAGAAGTACTGTCTTTTGCCTGTACGACTGACCTGTGCTGGAAGCATGCTTGTAAGTGTTTGCAGTCCTGTAGCAATGTGTCCTGCAGAAACATAAAGCATGCTGCAGAACAGCCAAGCTAGAACTTTCTAGTGAGAACTTTTCCTTAAACAAAAGTCTGAAGAAATCAGTGGGGTTTTTTTTTGTCCAAGTGGCAGACATAATCAAATCAAAAAGCCGAGGCAGTTGCAATAAAAGTAGCAGTACCACATATTGACTCTAAATAATTATGCTTTTTAGCTATGCCTTCCAAAGAAAATTGGGTGAGATTAATGTTAAGAGTTAGTTGACTGAGGTACAAGAAGTACTATCAAATAGCATAAATAAATCTTAGTGTAGCTATTTAAGATCAATTTATAAGAAATCTACAGGTGGAGGGCTGGGTGGACTGTATGTCTGTCCTTGCCTGAGCTGTGCATTCTGTAGGTTAGTACCTACAGAAACCTCAACTTTCCTGTTAACACATGCCTTTTCTCATCTAATGAACAATAAATGGTAATTTGTTTTGCTCTTCCCAGAACTCTTCCTGCTCAAACCTCTTTTGCTTACTTACTGGATTATTCATAAATACTTTTCAATGGAGCCAGTGAGATGAATCTGATTCAGTAGCCATGTGAGCCAGATCTCCCTGTATTTTTGGAGACAGCCCTGGTACCTGGCTGCACGCTACCATTTTTTGCTTGAGGGCATAAATTGATTACTGCTGAAATCAGAAAGGAATGCTGTCTTCTGAATCTCTGCCCACTGCTATAGGGAAATGAACTGGACAGATACAACCTGGCAGACTGCATTTCTGTATTGCTAGATTCTAATTTTGATGTTAATGTAAAGTTTGTTCTGAACGTAATTACAAACTGACAAGTACAAATTCATTCTAATTGCATTTCATAAGACTACTTAATCTTCATAAAGACACTAAGTCTGCACAATGTCTCAGTGTCACAAGCAGTGAGTCATCAAGAGGAAGAGGAAAATACAGAACTCTAGGTCTTTCTGGTGCTCTGTGAAAAACTAAATGGGTCTAACAAGGTATGGGATCTTTAATTTCAAAATCAGTCGTCTTTGCAGGGCACTTTAAAAACCTGCTGTTTCATTCTGACATTAGATGTGGAACTAACTTGTATTTATAAAAATATTTTTTGAAAGCTTTTGTTTGTCATTTGATAGCTGAATGTCAGGGATTTTCCCAGCAGTCCTACAGTATGTTTTCCTACAACTAAATGTATTTTGGAGAGAAGAGGATGTCTGTAAGGGGTAAAAATAAATAACTTGGTGCAGCTAAAATAACAGGATTTATAACTAATCAGTATAGACAATTTCACTATGTTACTTCTGAAGGAGTTGCTTTTCACGAAGAAGATACAATAGAGAAACTTCAGGCAGATTAAAATGATCTTCCTAGATTCATTGAGAACATATAGCAGATTCTTAGAGAGAAGTTGTCATCATGCAAGATGGCTATTTTCTGAGAACTCTGAAGGTAGTAGTTACTGTCAGGGATGGCTCTTGGAAAGAGGCAATATGCAGTGCTAAGCCAGCATTCCCTTAGTCACTTCACTGGAAGTTCTTATCTGTCTACATTATTCTGCTGGGATAGAGGTAATCTTCTTCAGAGCAGCTGGTATGGGGCTAGGTTTTGGATTTGTGCTGAAAACAGTGTTGATAATGTAGAAATGTTTTCGTTAGTGTTGAGTAGTGCTTAGGCAGTGTCAAGGTCTTTTCTATTCTTCACACTGCCCTGCCAGTGAGGAGGCTGGGGGGCACAAGAAGTTGGGAGGGGACACAGCTGGGACAGCTGACCCCAGCTGACAACAGGGATATTCCATACCACATGACGTCATGCCTAGCATATAAAGCTGTGGGGAAGGAGGAGGAAGGCGGGGGATGTTCGGAGTGATGGTGTTTGTTCTTCCCAAGTAACTGCTACGCATGGTGGAGCCCTGCTGTACCTATCAAACTGTCTTTATCTCAACCCAGGAGTTTTCTCACTTTTACTCTTTTGATTCTGTCCCCCGTCCTGCTGTGGGGGGAGTGAGTGAGCGGCTCTGTGGTGCTTAGTTGATGGCTAAAGGGTTAAACCGTGACAATTATTTAGTCATTCTGTCTGGGGCTTCATTAGCCTATTGCCTTGGGGATTGGGACAGCAAACAGCAGCAAGAGAACTGAGAAATCTGTTAAATAATGGTTCCAAACAAGCTTGAAACTGGTTCTGTTGGGCCTGATTCTTACTTTTGCTAAGTTACTACTGGCCTTTTTGTCCTTCTGGAACTGATATTTAAGGACATGCTGATACACTGCTAGCACCTTGAGCAGGAACCGGGGAGGTGCCTGCCACCATGCTGAGTCAGAGCACTATCTTTTTAGCAAAGTATATGGGCACCTTAGATGGCCAACAAAAATATTGACTTTTTATAATGAATAAATGCAGCAGTTTTGCCTAGACTTTAACCCCCAAACTGAAATTTTTCCCAACTCGAATGAGGAAAACAAACATACATTTCAAGAGGGACGCTCTTCAAAAAAGGTTGATTCTCCTCTGGATGGAAGGGATGACTGAAAGACACTGCTGCCTGGCCCAAATGTAAGTAGAGGCTTTAAAAATAATTCATTGTTTGGGCTGATTCACATTGGCACATATTTACCACATAAAGCCTAAGAGACATTCCCCTGGTGGCTGTGCTACTCCCTCTGGATTGGCAGGAGACAAGACTGTTGTTCGCCTGCTTTTGGAGAATTTATCTTGCCTTGGCACTACACAAACTGCAATTCCACAGCTTCCACCAGCTTGAGTGCAGGCAGAGATCACCATTTAGCCATAACACGAAGATACCTAGGCAAAAGGCGAAACTGGAGCCGGAAATACAGGCTTTGCTACTCCACCCTTCCCATGAGTAGCATAGGCATAACAGTGTTGTGCTAAGTTACAGCATTTCTCCAAATCCGTATGAGTGGAAAAAAAATCCAAAGTATTCCCATAGGGTGTTTTTGAAGAGTACTGGATAAATACAGTAAATCACAAGGCTGTATGACCTTTTCCAGAAATCCTTATCACAGCAGTTGGAAATTAGAAGGTTATTTAATTGAAGTGCAAATACTAATTCATTAACCATAATTTGTTTGTGGCTTGAAGTTAGCATACTCCAGTAACAAAAATAAGATGGGATTTGTAAATTGAAATCCTACTTAATGACTTAGTGTTTCTGAAATTAGGAAGACTGTTACTTGGAACGTTGGGCCACTAACCTGACTTTACCAAGTTAATGATTTGTCTGAAATAAAATATGGAAAATTTTCTTCACAGTGTACATATTCAGCACTCTTCTGTGATCTGAATAATCTTCTATCCATCCATCATCTACACTACTGAAAGGAAAGCTAAATGGCAGCCTTTTGCAATGAACTCGTGTCATGGAGATGGGATAGAAACAATATTCTCGCTTTCATCTGATGAGCTGTGTGACTGACAGTGAAAAGTCAGTTCTGAAGACGGAGCCAATGCTCTATGCAGGGCTGAGATGTTTGCAAGAGTTTTACAGAGCTGTTTATAACAGCTAGAACTTAAAAGACAAACCCCTGTTACTTTTTGAAGGGCACCAACTGCTCTTCTGAAAGAAAGCATTATGGATTATTTTTAGCATTACAGATTATTTTAGTTCCTTAAGTGGATGTACTGACTTGTGTGAAGGATATAGGTATACAGGAAATTATGTATTTGAATTTAAAGGTATTTAGAGCAATAGAATCAGGCATATATTTACATTTTTACCTGCCTGATATAATCAAATCCTGTCAAAATTTCAAGTAAAACAAACAACACAGAAAAGTGTGATGTAAGTAGCTATGACTCTCGTATGCCATATTTTGAAACATAAATATTCTGCTTGGAGACAGGCCTGTAAGAAGATGCAGAATGACTATTTTGCTTCCTAAGTGATGCTCTTTTTCCCTTTGCGTACTTCCTTCATAAAGTACCAATTACCATGTCAGCACATGGTTTTGCTCTTTGAACATGGAAAAATTATAACACTTAACATCTTAAATCCCCAGTGTTAATTCAGTTCCCTGTTGTGTATAATTTGGAATACAGTCGCTAATGACATGATCACATTTGCTTTCTCTTGAGTGGTGTGGGTTTTTTCCTCTCTCTCTCCAGAATGCCCCCACCTCACTGAAAGCACAGACAGCTTGGACAAGATGAGTCAGAGCTGTTCAGTAAACACAGACTATTAAATTTCCCCTTCCTTCACTAAAGAAAGTTATATCACCTATGTCTAAAGAGACATCTTTTTGAAATTGTAGAAGTGGCTTTCAAGAGGATCTTAAACCTACTATAATAGACCAGTTGCTGGTTGAGAGCTTAAAAAAAAAAAAAAAAAGACTGCCTGGACAGACTGATAAAAACATTAGAAAAATGGTGAGTCATACAGGCCATTAATTAAGGAAAAAAAAAAGGGGGGGGGAATACTTTTAAGACACAATTGCCTTTGTATGGGTAGAAAAAAAATCAGGCTAAAACTACTTTAGAACTTAGTGGTTGAAGTAAATGATGGTGAAAAGCAATAGTGAGAAGAACACCTTTTTATGATGATAGGTGTTTTGATTTAAAACAGGATGAAAATATTTGTTTAGCTTAGTCTAAACGCTTATATGACATATTTATCTTCTGAAATGCTTGAGTCTCTCTGGCATTCTTTTGCACTGGCATATGGAGTGATAAATGTGCCACAGTTTCTCATTCTGCCCTTTACATTCTAATTAAAGGAGAAACAACCCACTTATCTGACTGTTTTCCAGAAGGAGGGATGATCAAATTTATGATAGTTTGAGTTGGAACCTTCTCCCACTTTCCCTGCACAAGGCCTTAGAGAACAGAATCTATTTTGTAACTATCTGGTCGAGGTAGCAATCTTTTAATGAGAGATTCTTGACATAAAAATATCACAGTTTACTTCTTATTCTGAGATGGGGAAAACCATGAAAGATTTCTTACGTTCTGTAGTAATGGTGATATATTCTTATATTTTTGAGTGCCTTTTCATGTTGATACTGCGTTCTTATAGAACTATCAGAATATCTTCCATATATTATCTGAGAGGCAACAGCTAATGTTAAAGGTGTAACTGAGTAAGCAAAGTCATTTTTCCTGATTATTGCTTTGCACTTCTTGATATTGTGTTTTTCATTTCATTCTCATCAAGATCCTTGAAGTCTGCTTTAGATTTTAGTACACTGGAAAACTCAGTGTTTTTCACCCTTTCTTACAGAATGTGTCTGCAAGTGGTGAACAATACCAGTCCCACAAAATGTGCTTGGTGACCTCATTATTAATATTCTTCCTTTGTGAAAACTGTCCACTTATTCCCAGACTTTTTTATTTATTAAAAGTATTAGTCCATGCAAAGACTTTTTTCTTTTTGTTCTAGGGGAACTTATTTTCATGAAGAGCCTTTGGTGAGATGTGAGAGGTTTGAAAAATCCCGTTATAGCATACTTAAGTAATTTTTAACAAATACAGTAACTGATTTCTTTAAAGAACTCTAGAAGATGTCACTTAGCTTTTCTCTAATGGCTATATATTCCCTGAGTAAATAAAAGGAGTGTGAGCATGTTTAAATTCAACCAATTGTATTAATACTTGTGTAAGTATTGAAAACTATGTCTCTGCATCCTGAACAACTGTATTACTCAGGAGCTTTTTGCCTTAACTTATACTTTCTGCTCTTCTGAAGTATGTGTCCTCATCTGACTTTGTTCCACTCCCCTCACCCTCCCCACTTGCTTTGCATATGGTATACCTAATAACATGGCTTAGATTATTTTAAGCAAATATGGAATGCACAGGATGAGCTAAATGGTTGAAATAGAATAGCTGTCATTGTAGTTTTTAAAGAGAAGCTAATTAATAAATTAAGGTCCCCAAACAAGATCTGAAATTATTATGGAAATTGTCTGAAACTGAAAGCACCAGACAGTCTGTTTTAGGTCCAACTGATTAAATAGAAGCATTAAACTCTCTGGATATGTCTATACACTATAAATATGTACTTTTACAGATGAGGTGGTGATTTTTTGCAGTTGCGTCTTTTGTAGCTGCTTGTTACTGCTTAGATCGGCTTTTACTGTTGGAAGATTTTTATTTGAATTATTATTTTTTTTAATTTAATTTTAGTCTGTAACTGTTATGGGATATTCACGTAAAAGCAATGAAAGGGCCAGTCACTGTGGAGAATTTTCTGACCTTTCTTCAAGTGAGTTAAGTTTTCTGAGCCACCCATCCCAGCGGTACGGTCTTGCCATTTATTGGAATGACACTTGTGACGCAGGCTGACGACTATCGGAACTGTGAAAATGAAAATGCTTCTGTTATACTTCCATTAGTACTTCTGTTTTAGTTGCTGTCTGGAGAAAAGACCCAAACCCTGACTCTGGTGGTGACTCAAATACCCACATAAAAAAGATAACAGGAGCTACAAAAGGAAGGACATTATTTCCAATTTTAACCTGTATATTTTCCTTCCAAAACCTGCAAGGTAAGGACCATGTTTCCCATGGCAAACCCAGCATTTGCCTGATCATTTTAAGTCTCCACAGCTTTGGAGGTGTAGGGCATGTTTTGCAAGTCATCAACTCTTATTAATGATCAATTGTCAAAGCACTGCTGACCAACATGGAAAAATCCAATCACGGTGTTCAATTTCATGCATCACCCTCGATGTTATTTTTGCCATATACATTAGATACTGTGCAGTAGAAGTGTCCATTACAATACGGGAATTGTGAGAAAGTTTAATAAATTGTGGATAGGAAAGGTAAGAAATATCTCATGCATTGGTAATCTATACATATAGGGGAGCAAGCTGTTTTGTGCAGCAGACATTGACCCTCCCGCAGCTGTAAAGTAGGATTGCATATGCCAGTCAATAAGAATAATAATAAAAAAACCTCTTTGCTGAGTGTATTTGTTATGCACAATCACAATTACAACATCTAAACATTTTTAATTTCAAGTGTGTGGTTGTTTTTTTTTTACTAAAAGACAGATTTGGATCAATAGTCTCTAAATTAGCAATCCCTGATGGATTTGCCAGATGTAGGCAGCAGAAACTGGATTTATAAATGCGTGGTGCTTCTAATGCATAATTATCTGCAACTGAAAGGTTCCTAAATATTGGTTTTACTAGGCTTTGTTCTTAAAAATCACTATCTCTTCAAGTGGCATGCAGTGTGGGAGGGAAGCTAGTGATGTAATGTGAATCAGAATGTGACTGATAGTAAAATATTCCAAAAATATTAAATGCCACTGGAGCCCTATAGATTGAGGATTTCTTCTGTGAGGTTTCTCAGCTTTTTCAGTAGAGCTGCGCTCTAGTTTTTAAGCTAGTAAAAAAAAAAAAAAAGTCTAGTACTCGTATTAAGAGAAGCTTGCAAATGAAAACATTGTTAACTGTCTTCATGGCAACAGGATACCTTTGGAAAAGAGGCAGGAAGTATAAAATAATGAGTTGGTGCATTATACTGGAACATGGAGAGCTTTTAATTACATGATGCAACAAAACCTACTTTTCCCACAGGTTCAAATAAGCATCCCTTTGGTCCTACCTGCTGATATTCCCCCCAAAAATTTGTATCTTAGCTGTAAGTGACCCAGATTATTTACATTGCTACCATTGTAGAGTCATTTATTTTTTAATTGTTTTAAAATTCAGGTTCTGTTGCTTTCTTTAATGAGATTGCTGGTATTCAAAGAGTTTGTTTCCAGCTTACTGTTCTGTGAAGACAGGGGACTTGCTCATGCTTTATCAGATGTTAAAAGACTGGTCTAATCCAGAAGTTTAACTACAAGCTTGATTATCTCCCTTTAATACTGTTATGTAGGTGCAGCCTGTTCTTTTCAACAGGCAACCGGAATAAGAAGACTCTACTGGTGACTGCTTTGAGGGAAAAGAGCAGCATGAAATAAAAAATTGAGGTCTGTTATTGTGACAGATGTGGTTTCTGCTACCTTCCACATGTGGTAATTGCTTTTAAAAAAAAAAACAAAACTTAAAAAAAATTTCAAAGTGACCGTAGAGCTGACTTACAGAGACCGTTGCTGTTAAGCTGGAATCTATCCAGGTTTTTTCTTCCTCCAGGAGAAAAGAGTATAGGATAGGTGGATAGGAAGAAGCAACCCTAAGATGAGAGCAGTGTGTCCAGCTTCCAGTGCCACTTTTGACAGAGCTCGACACATTTTATTGACAAGCATCTACCGCTTCCATGTCTTGAGAACAGCGTGCTCTTAGATTGTGGAGTTAACTTGCCCTAGGAATTTTCTATTATTCTGTATCTTATAACAGGATACATATAACTGGCAGATGAGATCTGGGTTTTGCTGTTTCTGAGGCTTTGGATTTGAGGGGGGACGTTTCTGCTTTTTAGTGTAAAACAGAATCAGCAGTTTCTGTTTTGTTTGTATTATTTATTTTTTTTTACACATAATTGGTGGTTGTGTTGAATCTCTCCCACTGAAAAAGGTAAATCGAATTAATTTTTCCCTAGTGTATATTTATCTTCAGTAAAACATTTATACACTCTTTAATTTGTATTAATAATAAGTCTTCAGATGTGTTCTGTAAATCTGTTTGAAGCTTGGTATATAATTTCCTTTAGGAATGTCCAAGAGAAATTTAAGGTTGACTTGGAGGGTTTTTTTTAACTGAGTGAAGAGACCTAGGTATAGGTACAGCTATGTAAGATTCAGAACTCTTTGCTGAAAAAAAAAAAAAGGAACTAATGCAAAAGTATGTTGATTTGGGTTGAATGCTGATTTTTCTCAAACCAAACCCCCTCTTCTTTAAAGACTGAGCAGTTTCTCCAAAATACAAGGAACATAAATGTGAAGTGTATTTTAATCTGTCTCTCTGTCCTGTGTCTTCCCCCCCTCCCGCCATGGTTCCTCTCCTCTCCCCCTGGAAGCACTGTAACTGGGCCCACCTAAACCTTGAATTTCCAGTACAAATCCTTGTTTTACAGGCAAACATATTATGCAAGTGACTACATTTTCCTGCACTACCGGACACCTGGCTATGGGAACAGCACTATCTAGTAGCTTAGGGATTATTAGATGGTCGCTATCCTTCCCACAGACACAACAGTGTGAACACAATCAGCTCAACATATCCAGGACACGCTGGCTTTGGTCTATGTGCAGTGCATCGTGTCACAACACAGGCTGCAGTTTCTCTTTTTTTTTTTTCTTTGACATATCACGTTTGTTGTTGATGTATCGGGTCTGCATATACCTGTGTATTTCTTGTCAGGAAATCATGAAGAGCTATGACAGCCCTTGCCATGTGAATTGGCTCTCATTATGGGTCTTTAATCTTATAAATACTATCTTTCTCATCTTGCTATGTTTCTTTTTCTTTCTTTCATAAGAAATTGAATAATGAGAGTCTAAACACAAGCACAGTTTGCTCCCTTCCCCTATCTAACCATCTTGCAGGCCTCATCCTTAGAGCTGTGCTCAACCAGGACGTTTAAAAACTGTTTCTGTTTTGTAATCAAAGATCCAGACCAAATGCCGAGATTGCAATTTGAGCTTCCCCTGTGAAACAGCTCAGGTGTTTCTGTTGCTGTACTCATCTGTATTGCAGAGGGGAAGCAGGACTGGAAAGACGAAAAATCATGGCGGTCTAAAATTACCAATACATTTGCTTGCATAATTGGGCTTAATGTACCTCAGGTTATAGGCAAAACACCAAGCTAACCTTTTCTGTGTTTACCATCTCTCTTAAATAAGCCTAGCTGCAGAATAAGTGTGTATGCATAGTAGATAGCTGAATACTGGGTTTCTCTTGGCTAGCATTTTGTTATTGTGTGGTACTAAAATAGCTGTAATTACGTGAAATGAGTAGTGGTGGTTCCGTGACGCTTTCTTTAGGAACTGAATCTGTCTCTGAGTTTTGTAGTATCTCATTACGTGCCTCATTTCTGTAAAATGGCAGTGGTATCAGGAAATTGTTGAGAAGGAAGAATATATTTCTCTTTTAAAAAACCAAACAGCAGCCTTCATTTCTAGTAAAATCCACCTTCTTTGTCTTGAGAAGTGGACTTAATTACTGTTCAAAACTAATTTCATTTAAAAATGTGTTAGCTATTAAGATTTCTTCCTGTATGTTTTTTATTTACATGATGGGATTTTGCAACCAGTTACATGTGGGGTTTTTTGTAGCTTAAAAAAAAATTAAAAAAAAAAATCTAAGTGTCATAGGTTATACCGATAGGATGACCTGTGTTTATACAACTTCAAAAATTATTTTAAAAAGAAAACATGTACTTTCTCTAATAGGAAAATTGGGATAGGGAGAAGACAGCTTGTGTAGGACTTGGGTAGGGAGAAGAAAGCCTGTGTAGGATACTCAGTAAGATGAATGGAGTGAAACTAATAAAATAAGAATGAGAAACAGAATTGTACAAACCAGTTTTTATCAAGAGATCATTGACTATTCCTGGTAAGATATGTCTAACTAATGCTAATTATTTAAGGCTTTTGCGTATATATATGGCCTATAGCCTCTGGCTATTTGTGAATACTTGAGAAGGAAAGATAGTTGGTTTTTCTCACTCATTCATGAAAGCTTATTAAGGATATGGCAATGTTGACAAATACTTGTTAAGCAGCCTCCTCTCACTTAAATTTTATCTGTTTTGAATCCCCAGGCAAACCAGGGAATGTGTTCGCTCTCCCCGTTTCGGTATCTTTATTTTTCAATGTTTCTTATGCTGACTTCTGCAGAAACTCAGTACGATACAAGTAAAAATCAAATTTGTTTTCTCTTTCAAACTTCTTGACGTCCATTAAGTCATCTTTTGACATGAGGAAAGGAAATGAAAATACCTACTATTTTTTTAAAATCCCTTTCTAAGCACTGCTGGTCTTTGGTGACATCGTGTCAGAGTAGGTGGAAAAGATCTATAGCTCTGGCAAAGCACAGAAGCATTTTGCATAACGAACTACATATTTCCATTAGAATTTTTCTGGGGCAAGTGTTCTACACAAACTCCTGGTATTGGCATAAATTTACCGGATCTTGTAGACTAGGTGCTGTGTTAATTTGGCTAGTGTGCAGTTGGGCACCTTGCTGACAGTCCTGCAACTATGGAATGGTTAAATAAACCAAGAGAATGTGCCATCTAGCTAATGGTATGCCAGCAGAGGGCTGTGGAGATAGTTAGAGGTGTTGTTGGTACAAATAGTCTCATTTGCTACCTGGTTTACAGACAAGTAACTAGATGTGACAAGTCCTAGGGTGTGTGGGGCCTAGGAACAACTGACAGGATTTCCCTGTCTTATGTTTTTATTTTGGTTTAAGTCTGGTGTTCCACAGAAGTATAGAATTGCCTTTGTTATCTTAAGGAATGGGGTTGCTCAGGTTTGCAAATGTTTGTGGACCATGTCATTTGCACTGTAATATTCATACTGCAGCCTAACCATGTATTTTCATGTAACTTCCAGAAGCTCTGTCAAGTTTGGCTGAAATTGGCCAAGAGTCCCAAAAGCTAAGAGGGGAAAAGGCAGCATCCCAATACGCACACAATATGATTCCACAAGCTTCAGTTCTAGGAACCTGGATTAAAAATATCTGCATTTAATACTGACTTAATAGAATTCTTGAACACTTTTTTAAATGTCTCCTTATTAATAACTTCTATTTCCTAGTATAGTATGGTATAGCATCCACATGTTTTGTCACCATCTTAAAACTCCATTAATTTCTAATTTGGGAGTGCTTGTGTTCAGGTACTTTCTCACAGGAAGAGGCTTTGAATTGGGTCGGGGGGCGGAGGGGGAATTACTTATTTGCTTCTATCCTATTGTTTCTTGGTTACAGAAGGCCAGTCTAAAACCATGATTGCTGCTGCAGTAATTAGGGGTAGTTGGATTTTTTTTTTTGCCAAGTAGGTAAGAGTTCCATAAACAGCCTGCAAATTGGAGAGACTTCAGTAGGTGTTAAAACAGGAAAATTAAAGAATGCCTGAAAGAATTGTGTGTGCGTACGATCTCAAGAGCAGTGTGAGCGGCTTTAACTATATCCTTTTTGGGATTTAGATTCATGCAGGCAACACGCAGTCTGCAAAGGGAAGAAGTGCTTCTGAATGTCTTCTACCCATACATCTGTATCTCTGTAGCTAATAATAGTCAGCAATATATAGAAGGTGTGTTTAAGTTAAGCAGAACTTCCGAAGGTCATATAAAATCTGCAGGTGGGATGTTTTGCGGTTGTAGGGCAGTTTTTTTTTGAGAACTTCAGTTCAGTTCAAGAATTCTTGAAAATTCCAAGAGATGTCAGTGGTTTGTTGATGCTGTTTGAGATTCATATCAAATCAGACCTCAAATGGATCTTTTCAGATAATATGTTCATATTAAACAAAAATGGCAAGTGACCTTTATTTTAAGAAAAACAAAAGCAAACCAAAAACTCCAATCAGTTGGTTTAGAAAATTTCTAGCAAGAAAACTATGCAAACAGTAGAATTATCTTTTATTTTTACATGAGTAGGACCCGAAAGCTACCTGTCACTTTTCTGCTTTTTTTTTTAATATTAAAAGAGCTCAGTTATGCAAACAGGTGGAATTATTTATTACACCAGCTGATAAAGGTTGGGGGAGGTAGCTGAAAAAATAAAGGCTTGTACACCTGTATGCTAGCTTGTTTTTGTCCTGTTTATCTCAACTATCTTCATCAGTTAAAATTTCTAGAAAGATTTGTAGATTAATCTCCCTTATTGCCATCATGGACACATTATTTCTGTTTTACACAGTCCTTCACTGAGTATGTGATTTAGTTAATAAGTAACAGCAGTAAAAGTAAAATTGTGAAATGGTTTCTGGTAAATAACTGTTTATGTCCCACTTCTTCAACTCTAAAGTAAGAATAAGTCTAAAAGGTTCATTACTAAATGCATCATTCCAGTCGTCTTTCTTTAATTTTCACTGACAGTAAGAGATACAAATCATGATCAAAGGACTTAACCTGTTGAATGTAATAAACTGTCAGTCAATTCTGAATTGTGAGAATAATGCTTTTAAAAGGAGAAATCAAAACATTTCCCTTAAATTTTTGGAAAACATTCAAAATATGTTGCCAAATACGGGTTTTTCTTTGGGTTTTTTAAATTATTGTATTATCTACTGTTTCAAAATCCTCTTTCCTGTAGGGTGTCTCTGGCCTCTGAATTTTTTTTTTTTGATTGCACATGACAGTTTGAAGTTTTAGCTGATGTTCTGTGCTGTGCCATGATTCCTTGTTTGTCTTGAGTGTTGCTTAGTCATAAACATAGACTATTAGTTCCATGACCTGAATTCATCAACAGTTGCCTCGGGTCTTGATGGCAGTTCCCCAGAAGAATGTGTAACAAGTTAGTTTGGCTACCTGGGCTTGCAAACAAGACCTTCTGGTTTTGGCACTTAAAATTTTCCACTACAAGAAAATAAGCAGAAAAATAATATATCACAGTGTTTGACGGTATAAGGTAGTTTCAAATGTATTATAGGGATAATAGGTATTAATTCCTAATATTTACTAAGAAATTGCTTTACTCTTCCTTACACCATACCCTAGTATATATTGATTTTTCCATAGGGGGGTTTAAGTATAGTTCTGCTATATGGAGTTGTGCTTGCAGCATCACAAAACTGTAAGAAAATATAGAGTGAAGATAAAGGTGATTCAGCACGCTTAGCTTGAAAAGGATGAGAGCTTTGTTAGCAGAGCTAATGCTGATTAAAAACGATGCAACACCCTCACCAATTCTTTCTTTTTTTTTTTTCAGTTTTGCCTCCTACTTGGGAGGCCACACTGACTCATATAGAAATTAGAATTGTTCTGTACTAGCATAAGCTTTTAGGATCACTTTACTTCCTCAAGTAATTTAGCTGAGTGTGAATATATTGCATTTTCAAGGGCAATTTTGAAGATGTTACTCAAAACAGTGCTCATGGAACCTGTGCAATGCAGAGAGGATAAAACAGAAAGCAATCGACACTCAGCTATATCCTCGCTCTTTTAGGTAGCTCCTTGCAACATCTTTACACAACATGCGCATTATGCCTCTGTTGCAAGCTGCATGGAGCACCCCATATAAGCGCAACCAGACCTCAGTCCAGTGGGAGGTGCAGTCTTCTCTTTGGTGGCTGTGGCAAGCATGCAGTCTTACGTCCCGGTGTTGTCTGTATGCTTGTGTTTCAGGGGAAAAAGCAAATACAAATCTATTTTTACAGTACAGATACTGTATTCCAGCTCAAAGCATTGTTTGCAAAGCAGTCTATAGGTTTATAAACAGTTTTGAAAGCTATTTATGAGGCATTTGATTTTAATAATCTACTAATTTATTGTAAATCAGTAAGATGTGCTTTCTGCAGTTAAGGCATTTGTGGTCATGGATCAGGTTAACAGTTTTACGTATCAGTTAAAAATTTAAATGCATTTAATTGCTAATTTCTTAGAGGGGAAATGAAATCTTGTTACCGAAGACTGTCAGGAGTTCTGAATGTCCATTAAATAATGACTGTGCCCTTGGAAAATTCATTTGCTGTTTATGCTTTGGCTTTCCATTTGTAAAGGGAAATACTGACTCCATTCTCTACCTCTTAATCATTTGACTGCAAGTCAAGACCTAATTTTTTGGTTTGGACCAAGCCCAGTATAGAAGATTCAGTACCAGCTGAAGCCATTACCTACAGTACAAACAACCAGTTTTAAAAGACCTATTTATTCGATTGGCAGTTTTCGAGACCAGAGTTGGTAGCCAATCTTCTTGCAGTTGTCATTAGGAACAGACATATCGATACTGATGTGGAGACTGTTCTTTGCAGGATTTGACAATAGATTAAAGCTGTAAACACTCTGGCTTGCAGTGATAGGGAGAACAGACAGCATATTGCATTAATTTGTGCTTCATTATTGTTCAGCCACAAGTTACAGGTGTCCAGAAACATTCTGGAGGAGTTTTGTGGCTGTTGGTCTTAGAGACATCTGTTGATAGATAATTTAAATCTGCTGATTCTGATGTATGTTTTATGTGGGTTCATTTTTAACAGATCTTATTAAAATAAATTAAACCCAAAAGTATTTCTGCAAGTATTAAGCCTCTTTCTTTTGCCTTGCTTTCAGGTTTTTCTGTAAGTCTAGTTTAGCCCTGTTTTGCACAATAGATGTTCTGAGATTACCCACATTATGCTGCTTTAAATCCTGGTATGAGTTGCTGGTCTTTCACTAATTTTTATCACGTGAAACATTATCAACCTATGTATCTTGTTTCTCAGGTCTTTGGTTTTGGTTTTGTGGTTTTTTTTTTTTTTTTTACTGAACTATGAGGAAACATTTAGGTTTTACAGAGACTCTCTGAAATTACATGGGAGAATGAAAGGAACAGCTTTAATGTACTTAGTCAAATAAGTATTTTTTCTCTGTAAGATTGTCAGCAGCACGTATGAGGAACTTCTAGAAACAGAAAAGGTGACGTGAAACATTATCAACCTATGTATCTTGTTTCTCAGGTCTTTGGTTTTGGTTTTGTGGTTTTTTTTTTTTTTTTTACTGAACTATGAGGAAACATTTAGGTTTTACAGAGACTCTCTGAAATTACATGGGAGAATGAAAGGAACAGCTTTAATGTACTTAGTCAAATAAGTATTTTTTTCTCTGTAAGATTTTCAGCAGCACGTATGAGGAACTTCTAGAAACGGAAAAGGTGGAATACTTAGGCTAATCAGTCTGAAATGCTTAGCCTATGGTTTTCATAATGAATTCCATTTTATTTTAGGTGTTTGCATGACCAATAGGATCAATCTACAGCAAGTAAAACTTAGCGGTCGTGATACAGCGATGTGTAAGGAGAATGTATCTTTTCTTTCTTACGATTTTTTTTAAGTTTTCTACTTTGAGAGCAGAAAGAATTCCAGGATTTGGAACAACAAAAGGATTGTTGTTACCCTCAAAGTATGAGGTGCAACTCTTCCAAGTTTTCTTGACTAGCATAAGCACATAATGGTGTTACCAGACACCACTTTTAGGTCTACTGTACCGTATATGACATGATTGTGGACAAAGGATGAGAGAGGAAATAAACTCTGTGTGACAGAGATTAATCATGATAATACAGACAGAGGAGGGTTTTGAAATATATTTTACTGCCTGCCTGCCTGAACTATTGAAAATAGAGCAGTGCAATGAAGGATATATTTGCTTTGACAGAAAGCTTTAAGCTTTGGCTGAATAAATCTTGATTACTGGTAATACATAAGATGGAATCTATTGTCTAGTTTTGTAGTGCTGACAGCAATGTTTAAAAGATTCTGCCTCTTACTCAAACTCTACTTCTATCACTGTTTAGTATTTCCTACAGAGACAAAGTGCTTTTCCTCTCCCAGCGCTGCTATCCTAGCATAACCTTCATCTTTTTAGAAGCTTACTGTTGCAATATAATCTGACTGGGGTAAGAACCCCATTGTGAAAAAATGAACATGGTAGCACTCAAAAGAAGCAGTTTTGTACATGACTATTGCAATCAAATACATGAATAACTTTCGGACATAACTTACTTTGTTTCACCTTCAGAGTACAAGGTGCCAGCTACCAAGGTACCAACATTATTAATAGTCATTATTCTTTATTTCACTGGCTAAACTCCAGGTATTTTAGTGCTTTTCCCTGTTGTGAGCAAAAGGGCACCTGTACAACATGCTCCATGCTACTATTAAATGACTGTTATCCATCAGGGCCTTCTCTTCTTTATAAAACCTGTCATGACTCAGTCTTTCTAATTCCATATAAAACAATATTCTGCTAGATCATCTTTTACTAACGAATGTGAGAAATCTTCAAAATAATAAATGGAAGCTGTGATTCTTCAAGTGCAATGCTAAACTGACTGAGACACGTACTGAATGGTAATGAGCAGTGGTCACAGAACATGCCTAAAAGGAAAACCAGAATAGCGGTAGTGAGCTTTTTGCTTAGTGCAACATTTACTAAAGTCAAATTGCCTCTGGCTTAGACAAAATGCAAGTATCATTATTAGCCTTCAAGAGAATGTAGAAAGTATGTGCGCTGTTCCTTTTGAGAATATTTGCTTCATGTCGGACACACATATTAAGAGCTAAGAGTAAATATTCAGACACCTGAACTATCTTTCTGCTTTTACTATGCTGTGCTTGGTTTCTGTCCTGGGAAGCCATATGTGAAAGGCTTGCAGAATCAGCCAGCTAGAACGTCTGGGTTTTTTCTTCCTAGAAACCAAATAGTAGTTGTTTCTTAAAATACAGATGGACCAGAAGTGTGATTCTTGTGCAGTAAGCCCTTGATAATACTGATACTGTGCAGCATTAATTTGTAGTACTCGCAGCTTTTATAGTTAGCTAAATATGTGTGTCTTTCAGGTTCATATAACCTTTTAAGAATAGGTTAAAATTGGAAGTCACTGGTAGACAGCTCATCTGTTAAAAACAAAAAAACTATACTGCTTTTGGATTTGCTATCCTTTCACTGCTAGCACTAAGATGCCAGTTTCTTAGGTTGCTTTTCTACCAACACAAATCCCATTTCCTTTAATAATGCCATATTCAGTGTACTGAAGTGAAACATGCAATTAAAGTTCCCTCAATAAATACAGAGAGGGTTGTAAAACAGTGAAAAGGAAATCTGGCAAATAACGTGCACACGTTAGCAAACTGAACGCTGAAGCAGAGAGGTGATTCCTAGCAAAATCAAGTTTCACTTGAGGTAATTCAACATCTTCTAAGTTACAAGATCTATAGTGATCACATGGTAAAGCAGAATCCCTTCCCTTCATGTTGGTAAAATCCAATAATTCTACTTGAATGAAAATAGTTTCCTTTATGTATTCTTGGTACTCCTTCTTGACCACTTTGGATATACTGGAACAACCCTTCTTAGTATTGTTTAACTCCTTGTTTCTTTTTCAAAGTCCGGAACTTTACAGAGATGATGCTGAAGGTAAAAGTAAGCTAAGAAGTGAATGAGATTATACTAAAATAGCATTACTTAGCAGGCTTTATGTTGATCTAGAACTATGCTGATACCTGGCAGGAAGAATACCAAGCTTCCACATCTGTTCATTGCTCCTTGCTCTTCTCGTCCCTCAAAATTCATGTGCATTTAATTCCCTGCATTTAATGATAAAGATATAAAACTTCTTTTATATGTCATTTTGTGTACAGAAGTTGTAAACTGTTAATTAAGCAGCCATTTAATTTGCAATGAGTGGTTTGTCTTACTGGAAAAGACAAAGTGAGAAAGACTTTGTTAATGACACTGACTCACTGTTGGGTGTGTGTTTGTTGTTGTTTTGTTCTATCATTTTTCTTAACAGGCAACAATGGGACTGAAAGAAAGTTGCTCCTGGTGAGCAGGGAGCATTTGGGATAGAATACATCTAACTGTTTGCATTTTAATCTCTATCTCATGTTTGCAGAAGAGACCGAAGAATTTTCTGAGATTCCGTCATCTTTTATATTGCTAGCATATTTTTCTGTAGCATTTACATCTAGAGCATTTTCAGACCATCTGGAGCAAAGCTGCGTGCAAAAGAAAAAATCAAAACCGACTCTGTGCTCTTTATGTAAATCTATTCAGTGAGCCCCTCCTATCAGTAAGGCAGGTTTTTATCCCAGTTTTCTTGGGATGGATGTAACACTGCTGCTTATGTAACAATGCAATGAGTTTTATCTTTTAGAATAAAAAGTAGGGTAACTAAGCAACAAAAATCGTGCTTGCCCTGAACAAAATTGCTTTCCCATAGTTAGGATACTAACACCAATACTTTTAAGAGTTTAATGGTGAAGGTTTCAGTGTGAATAAGTACCTTTCAGCATTCTCCATTATCTTATTTTAGTAATGCTCAAAATGTTTTTGAAACCCTGTTTTTGTAGAGAGAAGCTATGGGCCCAGCTCTGTACTCTGACCCACACGACTTCCAACAAAATGCTGTTGTCTTCACCAGGATCCTGTCTTGGTACGTTTATCTGCATGTGTAAATCAGAATACAGGATCAAGAATTTCTGTTTGAGTAGAGTTTTTGCTATTAATACAGACTTGTCTATAACATACAAGTGCTATTACTTAAAAACGTGAAGTTTTAACACCGAGTTTGCTGTGGAGCAGTGGCAGCAGTGCTTTGAGACATTGTATTCAGGCTTCAGGAGCTAATTGGCAAAAAACATTTTCCAGGGCATTAACAATGGCATGGCTCATGTAAGGAGCACAGGAGATGAGGGAAACAATCCCATTCCCATCCCTGGCTGTGTGTGCAGGGGGTTTTAACACTGCCAGGCCACTGCAGAGCCTCCCATGACGTGCGGAAAACAGACTCCACAATCTGTAAGATTGTAAAGTAGGTATGTTTATTCAGCGCTGGGCAGCACGGGGGGTAGTCCCACCAAAAACCGTGCACGCCCCAACGCGGCACTTACTTCAAATATATACAGCAAAGTGTTGCATATACATAAAGTTTCGCAATATGTCTATACATATGCATGATCTGTCCCCGCTTCGTATTGAAATGAGTTCCAAGACGTTATTTCCATGAACTCCTCCCATCTGCCCTTGCACAGTGCCTTCTGGTGGTGGTCATTGAGGGTTGTGAGGATGAAGGCCGGTGGCTCCTCTTCGTCACCAGTAGTAACCCCTTGTTCTTACGCAGACTCAGTTGCTCTTTGGTTTTCATCCAAACCACAAGGTCAGTTTCAGCCGGTTCTTGAGGCACTCTCTTGGTTCTTATCAGGGACCGTCCTTGTGAGGAGCCACAAGTCTTCTCACTGCTGTCAGTTTATCAGGAACTGTCTTTGTAAGGAACTACATATCTCCTGCTTTAGTTACTTTACGCAATAGCTAACAAGATTTTAAACCTTATCCACTAATTAACTGCTAAGATTCCCTTAACCCCTCTTCTCACCCATAGCACCAGGCATTGCACGGCAATGGCGTCTTGCTCCTCCCTTCCCACTCTGCAGTAATGAAGGCTTGAGCCTGCTTTCAGGAGCTGAGTGCGGGCCTGGTACCAGCCCTCCTCTCCAGATCAGAGCTGGAATCATCTCTAGGCAGGGGCTTTTAATAAGCCAAGAGCTCTGGTGAAGCTTAATAAGATTATCCACACACAGAATGCAGTTAGTTGGAAATAACATATTGGGAGACACAAACATAATTATACTTTCTTACATAACAAAGTATAATGTATATGATGCAGTTTAAAGATACCAGTGGAAAAAAAAAAATTAGAGTTCTGTGGTCAAATTTTGCACCACAGGTTTTTTAGGGACCATGAATGATGAAAGGGACTCTTATCAACTGCGGGGGATGAACATTTTTCAGACTTACTCCAATGCAGACTTTTCAAGTTAATTTTTAAGTTCTTTAAATTTCTGTTAATGTACTTCATATGAAAAATGGTTACAAAATTCTGTTTCACAGGTATTGTTGGAATAAGCTTAAGGGGATGATTGAAAATGAGGAAGGTGCTATTTTTCAGGTTTGGACCTATTTAGTTTGAATGCAAGATAAATGTAGGGTCAAAAGCCCTAAAACCTGTTTATAACCCCACTTGCTTGTAGCATTGTTTGTGAAAGTGGGAGACAGTAAATAGTTTACTGGCACAAAAGCCATATATGTAGCAGCACTTCTGCCTAGTCATATTTGGGAAATTTTGTATAATGTATGTTGTATAACACAGTGAAGATTAGGGTTAACTGCACAGAGGTGGAAGGAAGCTTTGTCAAGCACCGTCTCTGTAAAGAAGCTAGGTGAGTGGAGTGCTTTATGAGGCAGCACGTGGTGAGGGATATGGATGCCAGGTTTAAAGAGGAGAGAGGGCTAGTATGGTCATAGACAGCTGAATGGAAAGTCAACAAGCTCACGATGAATGCAGCCTTTGTTTTCTCTGCAGATTAGAAGCATGGATGCAAAGTCTGGCAATGTGTTGGTTCCTTTGCTTCAGAATGCACGCTTTCAGGTGTGGGGTGTTTACCAGTATCAGAGACTCAGAAATTTTATGGTGCGAATACAGCTGTACACTGATGTTGAAAGGACAGGGTAAAGAAGCTGCGTGTTTTCATATGGAGAGAAGGCTGTCAAATAAGTAGACACTAATTGTTCTGAAAATTTAGCACTGAAGAAACTAAAGAATATTAAGGATGGCAGAGAGGATGGCAAAAAAAAACCCCTCACACCCTAAACAAAATGAGAGGATGTGCTTCACAAAGATTAGCCTGGCAAACAGCTGAAGAAAGAAAGAGGAAAAGGTTGTAGCGAGGTGGGTGTCAGTCTCTTCTCCCAAGTAACAAGTGATAGGACAAAAGGAAATGGCCTCAAGTTGTGCCAGAGGAGGTTTAGATTGGATATTAGGAAATACTTCTTCACAGAAAGGGTTGTTAAGCACTGGAACGGGCTGCCCAGGGAAGTGATGGAGTCACCATTCACCATCCCTGGAGGTATTTAAAAGATGCGTCGACGTGGTGCATAGGGACACAGTTAGTGGTGGACGTGACAGTGCTAGGCTGCCAGTTGTACTCGATGATCTTAAAGGTCTTTTCCAACCTAAATGATCCTCTGAAAGAGAAAGGATCTGAAACAAGAAACTGCACTGAACAACTGGAGGCAGAGGTAACCATCAGTATGAAACGAGACGTGTTCACACTTCATGGTATCTGGGTAATTGGGACAGAGAAGTTGAAGAATAAATGGCAAATGAGGAAGATCCTAAATATAAGGAACAGCAGGAGGTCTATCGCAGTAACACAACTGAGTGGTGAGCTGTGTATGCAGACCCGAGGGAGAGCATTTTGTGTTTAGTACACGCGCATGCTTGGACAGGATTAAAATAACGTCAGAAACAGGATTTGCAGGAAAAGTTGTACAGAGGATGAGATACTAACCAAAATAGCCATGACTCTGCCAGTTGCTGTCTTGTGCTACACTGCACTGACTCATGTTAATGGGAGGAGGGGATGAGAGCGAAGCGCTTAGCCCAGCAAAGGAACCGATATCTGGGACACTATTAGCGAGGTCTGAGAGCGGAGGATGGGAGTATGGTGATGGACAGTGGAAGGTGAGCTGAATATAGAAGAGAGAGATTAACTCTCTTAGCCTGCACTCTCTCGTTGAATCTAATAGTTTTGTGATTTATGACTTCCTTCTACGGATGTTTTGTTTCAATTTGTGCTTTTTATATGTCACATGACACATGTGGGTCTGTTCCTACCAAAGTACTTTCACTGTATCCTTTTATTTGATAAGAACTGCAGAAGCTCGCTGCGTTGTAACAATTCAAAATCTTGGGAAAGATAATAAGAAAATTAATTTGACTCATTATGATGGAAGCAAACAGTTAAATTCAGCTACTGCATCAATAAGCCACTGAATTTGTAGTACACAGTGTTTTAAAATTAGCATCTCTATCAGGTTTTGAACACATCTATGCAAAGCCATTAGAGGTTATTAAAGTAGAATTTCCCAGGCTACCAGGAAGACAGCAAAATGAAAATCCAGAGCATAATCATGCTTTAACCTCTTGGTGCCTCAGTGAAATGGGTATCAGTTTCTCCTCCCAGGGATACTGTATTGCTTAATACTTGAAGGACAGAGTGATTTGGGTAGGTTTGTTATGCAATTACAAAAGTATGAATTTCTTATTAATGTTGCCCTTGGAACTTTAATGTTTTTTCTAAATTCTTCTTCTACCATCCTTTCAACTATACTCTGACCGTGCTGCAATTACCCTAGTTAAGCTCCGTTTTAGTATGTTGTGCAGCTGAAGAACTACTCAAGAGCTCTTTGCTCTTTCACTAAGAAATTGATTGCTTTACTGAGACTAATGGAAAAACGTTCTCTCTAGTAGCTTGACATCAAGTCATAGTCCTCAAGTTTGAGAATTTTAGAAAGCGGAGGCAATGATATTTGCTGTTTCCCTATGCAAGCCCTCTGTATTTCATAAATTCATTGTGTAGTGCAGTGAGGGAAGGACAGACGAGGACCTTTATCACAGTTGTCAAGTATTTTCCCTTGCCCCCTCAGAAATAAAGTATTTTTGAGAGCTTTCACTCAGAGGTCAGTCATTCACACAGATTGTATTTTCTAGGAGTATGGAATTACTTTTAAATGCAGCACATGGTGTAAATATTACGAAGCTTTTGTGATTATGTTTTTCAAATAGAGACCTCAGTTTTCCATGTCCTATATTTATTTTTGACTTGTCATCTTTAAGGGATCCCAAACACTTTGTAACTTGTTCTCAAAGTAATTCCAGCTAACTGCTGAAACTGCTTGTGAGATGTATTAGCTTGCTCTCACGAGCTACCATACAAACGTTACGTTAATGTGTTACACGTTATGTTGGGCTCCCCTGAGACTATTCGAAAAAGGAGTCTGAAGCCAGTCCTAAATGTTGTTTTACTTCGTACTCATCACCTGGGAATCCACACCTCCCCACATCTTCTGTGACCATTAGGGTAGCACTCAGCCCCCAGAGGCCCTTTGCTGGTAGAACAGCACTTCCAGAGGAATCGGCCTGTGTCCCATTTATCTGACATGGCGGCACTGGGCGGAACCGACCCCTGGCCCGC
>NW_010534038.1:48081-48299 GCF_000687285.1 Phaethon lepturus | reverse complement strand
CGGTGGGGAGCAGATAGAGGGTCCCGACGGGCCGGTTCTCCTCCACGGTAAGAGTGAGGACAGGGGAAGGGAAGGTGGGGGTGTTGTCGTTGATGTCCAGGATGATGACCCGGCCCTCGAAGAGGTCCACCCAGCTCTGCGAGGGGCCGATGACGGACACCTCGAAGTCCAGAAAGCACTCGTTCTCGTCGAAGATCATCTGGCACTGCGGCAGGTTC
>NW_010534038.1:39091-47898 GCF_000687285.1 Phaethon lepturus | reverse complement strand
CCAGCCGGTACCTCAGGAGCTGTTTGGCCGCTGCCAGGCTGACCCAGAGCGGCGGAGGCAGCAGGAGCAAAAAGCAGCAAGAGCAGCAGCAATGCACAAAACCAAGGAGAGTCCGCATCTTTCTCATCTTCCTCGCACCGACCCCCCCACCTCCTTTCACTCCCACCTGCCCCCCACTAAACTCCCCTGATAAGCCAACAGAGCGGCTGAGCGGCTGGATGATCGATTATAAAATCCTTCTGTTCCTGGAAACTTATCGTCTCATAACTGGTGCAATTGGTGGTCAAAACCCTGCTGCTGGCTTCTCTCCTGCTATCCCTGCCTTCCAGTTGCGATATACTTACAGTTCACGGGACAGTGTATTTTGCTTTTTAAAGATTCATCTCGGTAGATAGGATGGGATTTTCCTCCTCCTCCCCCTTCTCCTCCTCCTCTCTGATTTTACTGTAATCACTTTGCAAGGTTTGCAATAAAAGCAGGAAGAGCACTGTGCGATTCGAAGCCCCCCAGGTCGTCTTCTTCGGCACTAGAGTTAACTACAATTCACACACTCTCTCTCTCTTTTCTCTCTCTCAGCCGTTTACGACCAAAGCATTAGCTTTATCCTTCCCCCTCTCTGCACACACAGGAAAAAAAATGTGATTCGCTTTATTCAAAGGGCTTGTGTCCGGGAAAACTGCAAATCCTCTTAGCAATGGGCAGTTCTTAAAAAAAATAAATTAAAAGGTAAAGAAAAAAATAAAAATCCCAATAATGTCGGTAGCTGCACAGTTGGTAGGAGAAGAACCCCGTGTATTACAGAGCAGTCCACAGAATATCCCCTTTGGTTGTCAGAAAAGCACCCAAATCCATCTTCAGAGATCGCCTAAAATGTTCAGCTCTTTCTCCGGAGTGGATTTTTTTTTAACAACTCTGCGCAAGGTCATTAGTCACAAAGCAACGATACAGAAACTGCAGAAGCCGGTTGCCCAGAATTTGCAAGGCTGTAGATATGAACATACACACACAACAGTCCCAAGTTTGTTTTTGCATCCGCAGTTCGTGTGTGTGCCTTACCTGCATTTGCACTGCATGTGTTATAGCAATCTGGATCTGCAGCACTGAGAGCGATTCACAAATGAGATTGCAGTCTCTCTCTCTCTCTCTCTCTCTCTCTCTCTCCTCTTCCTTCCCGTCCCAATGCAGGTAACCAGATCTGAACTTGATCCTTTCAGTTCAAAGGTTAGCAAGAAAACTATGTGTCCAAAGGCGATTATTGGTCTCTCATAAATATGCCCGGAGCGGAACAAGAAGTAACTGGATCCCCCACGTGAATTAACACAGATTCTGAATTGCATCCATATAAGCGGAATGGCAAAGGGGAGGGGAAAAGATCCGCGACGCGATTAAAAAAAAAAAAAAGGAAAAAAAAAACCCCAGAGTTCTATTTGCAAATAAAATTATATCAGTCAGTTGTTTCCTGTGATCTGCACCGCCACGGTGGGTGAAATCTGCAATTGTGTATTCCCTCCTGTGTCTTTCAGAGAAGTGTGGCTCAGGCGCTTTCACGGCAGAGCGGCTTGTGCTTTAAAATGTTGAATGGCAACTGAGGAGCTTCCCACTCGGAAAAAAAAAAAAAAAAAAAAACAGCAGGAAAACCGCGAGTTTGGCCAAAGGTTTTTTGGGAGCTGCTGAAGCCTCTCTCGGTAGCTGTTCCCTGACGCTGCAGCAGCAGAGCCGCCTGCGCTACATACACACAGAAAGAGAGAGGGAGAGAGAGAAAGAGGGAAAGCAGAGAGAGAGAGGGAGGGAGGGAGGGAGGGAGGGAGGAGGAGGAGGGAGGACGAGTCAAGCGCTGCACTCCAGAAAGCCCAACCTTACCCTCTGTCTCTGCTGCTGCTAGTGCTGCAAGCGGGATAGCTGCTCATAACAAAACACCAGTTCAGTCCTCAAAACCGATCCTCCTAACACGCCCGAGTGTTGCTGCTGTTGCCTTCTCAAATCCGTGATCTGTAGTTATTCCCTCCTACCCTTTCCCTCCCCACCTCCGCTGTAGACTGTGAACCGAGCAACGATTTTTAAAGCAAATGTTTATTCGCCTTTCTTTTAGGCAGAGCTGGTTGCACGTTCGGGGCTCTGCATTTTGCGGAATCACGTTGGTAAGAAAACTCGTTTCGCACAGATTCCCACCTTCCCCTGTCGTGTCGGTGCTTTTGTGAAATAGCTGCAGTCATTGTAACTGCATAAAACTCCAGGGAGGAAGGGGAGCTGCCTTAGATCTCAGACTTTCGTCCTGTTTCCCAGTGTTGTTTGAGCCTTTTGGTCTTTGTGTTCATGTTCTTCCTATTACCATGATTTGAATGTGTCTTTTCAGCGTGTTTGTGGGTTTCCTAGGAGAAAAAAAAAAAAAAAATCCCTCGGAGAAGATGATTAGGAAGGGGGTGAGAGGGTTAGTAGAATAAACACATGTAAGAGGTATCAGATTTATTTCCGAACAGAGACTTGCTGCTTCGATGATTGCTAAAATCATCGTCACCTACCTGGGTAAGTGGAAAATAAACTTTAACGTTAAAGCTCTCCGCTCAACTTTGTTTATTCTAGCGTCCCTAGTTCGCTTCTCCTTTTGACTTTGTGCCATTTAATCGCCTGTGGCGTTTGATTGCCCCTGCCCCTGCACCCGGGGTGATGCCGGGCTCCTGTACCTGTCCTCTCCACTCGAATCCCGGAGGGAAAAGAGGGGGACTCCGGCAGGCTGGCAGAGAGGGAGGACCTGGGCGAGCATGGGGCAGCCAGTGGGAAGAGAATCGGCATGTGCGTGCGTGTGTGTGTGTGCGTGTGTGTGTGTAGCGAGGGGGAGGCAGGAATCCAGCTGCTCTCTCTCCCCCTGTGAACGCATGTGGGAAAACAAGTTGTTGCGTGTTCTATGTGTGTGTGCATTCCTCGTTGTAAACGGTTGTTCTGAATAAAGACGTATGCAGACGAATGTAGTTAAATGTCTCTCTTTCATCGCCATGACATATGTGAGCCAAAAGCGGCCGGATATGTTGAGGTGGTTCAAAGCAAACGGTCACAGCGTGTCTTTGTCATTTGGGGCGGTGAGCGAGTGTAGGAGGGAGGGAAGGTTGCCACATCTTTCCTTGGAGAGTCCAGAGGCACAGAGGGACAGAGTCGCGCCGCGTGGAATCGGCGCTGGGGACTAAGCGACTGCTGCTCTCTCCGGAGGGTTGCAGGGCTGCTCCTCCGGCTCCGACCCCGGCTCCGGCCACTCTCCCTGCCTCGCCAGAACACAAAAACCCTCCCCCGCCGATGCTGGAGACACTCGGCTTTATATCTGCAGCATCAGCGAGAAAGCCCGGCTCGGCGCAGGCTCAGTGTTCACCGCCGCAGTCCCGGACGGAGGAGGGGGGCTCGGGAGCTCTAGCATCTTCGCAGCGGGTTAAGCAGGATTAATACCAAATCCCTATTATATTTGCCAAGCAACTTGAGTTTATCAAAATTCCCTCTCGCTGTTCCGGAGCTCCGAGAGGAGGAAATGTTGCCCACAGCTAAGATCCAGACATACCAGTGCGTAGGAACAACAGCATACTGCATTACACTGGCTCCCTGCACTAGCAATACAATTGCAACCCGAAGCTCCCGCTGTTCCCTTCCCTTTGTGCTTTTAAACGCAGCCAGGAAACTTAATGTATTCGCCAGGGGAGGGGCGGGATGAAAGCGCTTTTAACCTCCTCGCCATAAACTTTAATCGGAATCTGCGCTGTTCCACGGCATGGACATCCTCGCCTCTTGTCTGCGTCTCCTTCCCCGTTGTCTCCCATGTCTACTTCTACTACGGTCTGCTTTGCGAGAGCCTCTTTCAAGCGAATAAGTGATTTCTTTCTCTCGCCATGTGCAATCACCAACCTCCCCCTTCCCTTCCTACCCTTGCTGGCCTCTCTTACACACACTATGCCTTTCACATGCGGTCTGCGCCCCCCGCCCCCCCCTCCTTCTTTCTTTTTGCAGTGTCTTCACATGCAATCTCTTTCTGAATGTGCAATGTCTTTCCTGCTCGGGAGCGCTGCGTCCTTCACAGTGGATTGGTTCCTCTTTCGGAGCAGAGGTAACGGCCCCCCCTTTCCCTATCATTCCCCCTTCCTCCTCCTCCTCCTCCTTTCCTCCCCCAGGGCAGGCGCCCGGCGTGGGAAATGGGCCCGACGTGCACTGCATGGTGGATGGCAGCGCTGCTCCTGGTCCACGTGTCCCGGCTGCCGCGGGGGGACGGGGCTGTGCTGGCCGTGTCGTGTGTGTGTGTGTGTCCCCGCCCCATCCCGCTCGTTCGTGCGGGAGGAGAGGGGAACCACCCCTGCCCCTCTCGCCGGCACCCCGGTCCGGCGGCCGGTGCGCGCACAGCTGTTTGGGTGCCGGTAGGACCAAGCCCAGCTGTTTCAGGCGGGGGAGGTTTGGTCCTCTTGGTCAAATCTGTTGCGCAGTGTAACTTCCCCCTCATCCCTCGCCGGCTCCCCCCTCTCCCATATGCACACAGACGCCGACCCGCGCTCAGACACGACATGGCATTTGTCCTCCTGATGTGGTGAGATCAAGTGGGAAGAGGGATCACAAACGTAATCGGCTGTAATAAATAAAATAGCCCGAGATGCTGGAGATATACAGAGGGGAAATAAGAACTTGTGTCCTTAAAGGGAACATCTGATAAGGCCACCGAGGTGGCATCTTGCGTGTGGGAAGGAATCCGTCTTGCTGACATTCGCAGCCTGCTGTACGTGGGGAAATCCTAAAGCAGCCTGGGAGCTCCCCAGCTCCCCTGCATCCCCTCCGAAGCTCCCTTCCCGATGCTCTGCAACGGGGCTTTGTTGTCGTGGTGGTAGATGTTGATTGGAAAGAGAGGGGTCATCACTAAAATATGCAGATGCGATTAATGGCTAGTTTATCTGCCTTTCTTGGCGGAGCCCGGTTTCTGCCGCCGGCGCCCGAACTCGCGTCCGCAGTTGGTGCTTTCAGTCCACAATTTGTTTTTCGCAGTTTAGGAATGTCGGTGGCTCTCACTGGAAAATTACTTCTGGGATCTGCCATGGGAATCCATCTCGGGTTAAAGAGAGACAGATTATTTAAATATCTATACCACTCTATACATTAACAAATGTATATTACCTATTACTATTTGCGTGTACACAAATGAAGAAGCTCCCGAAGGGAAAAAAAAAATCAGGTGGGCTTGAAAGTAACATATTCATAATAATACGAGGAAAAGGTTAAATACAGTAAACATGACAGCAAATTCGAAAGCAAGGGAAAAACAAGGACAAAAACCCACACATAAAGCAGTTAAAGCCGTTGACGGAAGGGAGAAACTAACTCAAGAACTCCACCAAGGGACAAACAGCTGAAATGACACCACAACAGCACTAAGCCCGCGTTGACCTTTCATCTTTCTAAAGTGTCGTGCTGATCTGGTGCAATTCTGTTGTGATCTCTTCACCTCCCATCCCTACCACAGCCTCCCCTTGGCCGCCTCCGAGCTCCCTTAGCTGGTTGCAGTGAATGTACTGGGAGGTGGCTGAATTATGGGGAGGGCTGACACTTGCCCAGCGTCTTTCGCAGCTTTGCAAATATGCTTGCTGTGTAGTAGCACGTAATAGGCAGAAGCGATTAAATTATTCATTGCAGCAACAGCCTTTCTGATGGATGTTCAAACTTAAGACTTTAAATAAGGAAACCACGGATTTACTTTTAAGAAGATAACAACTGCATCTGTGCTTCTTTAACTGAATGCTAGCTAAGCATGGGACCAGTTACTTTGTTTAAATCCTCTTTTACTCTCTGTGAGAATTTTGAACTAGATAATGCAGCATAAAAGTTACTGACTGAGCAAAAATAATCTGTGTTGGATAGCAGTGGTTAAATCTCACATGATTATAATTGCTCATTCTTAAAGTAGTATTTGAGGTCTGTTCAAAATAAAAGGTCTTTGCATAGTATGATTCTATCAACATTTCTGAGTTCTCACATTTATAAAGAACGATGAAAAGTAATATTTAACAAAAATTATTATGATTCAGTTTACTAGGATTTTTTCAGTGTATACATATTCCTTACAAATCATAATGATTAAGTTTGAGATTTTTTCTTTTTTTTTCCTTTTTTTTTTTTTAATGCCATTATTCTATAGACTCTATCATGAAAGGTCTTTTACAGACAGAGTGGGGTTTTTTTCCAGATGGTGACAAAAAATGTAACCATTCAAAATCCCGCAGAAATGACAGACAGATCATGCCTAAAATCAGAAGGAAAAATTAATGAAAGGTCTTAAAAAAGCATAGGGAAGGCAGATTTCGGTTAGATTTATGCTTCTTATGCAACTACTGGCTTTCCTGGATTTGCAGGGGTATAAACGAGTGCTGTACCCAGCCCTATTATTTTATAGATTTATTTTTTAATTAAACTATTGTTCAATTTCTCTAAATGCAAAGTAAACTATAGGAAAAAAAAAGCATTTAAAGTGAGTTTGGATGAATTCCTATCAAAAATAGAGGGAAATTATGAATTATTAGTATATATGCTACAGAAAGAGATACAATGAGACATTCAAGGGAGATAATTAAAGCTGGATTTAATTTAAATGAAATGTATGAGAACCAGGTAGCACTGACAAAGAAAGGAAAATGTGTTCTTTGTCACTGAAAATATTAAATGGGTACAGATTATATGTGTATGGATTCACTAGCAGAGAACACCACAGTTACTTTTGGAAATAATGTAGGATTTTCTGATATAATGTTTCTGAGTTTGATATTAATAGTGAGCCCACTGAAGGTCTCAAAGTGCTTTGTAAATTATCCATATGAGATAAAACAAAGTGCAATGACCTGCTCAGTCACCCAGCAAGCCACTAACAAATGGGTTTTTCCAGATTAAGTTCTTCAAACCACACTTTTGTGCTTCTATAGTTTTTTTAAAGTATTCTGGATTCAACTCAGTATTCGTCTTTGAATAAATGGCAACTATTTCTGCTTTACTTGATGGACTGCTGGAAAGTCAAAGAATCTCATTCTGAAGAGAGTTTAAAACAAGTTTGTGTTACAGAGAACTGTAAGTACAAAGAAAATTTTTGTATCATGAAATTTGATGGATAGCAGTAAAATATACTCAACTGTTATAGATATATTGAAATACAGTTATTCTCAGCTCCTGCTCCCACTTATTTCTCTCAGCTCTCCCTTATATACAGAACTGAACACACAGATTTTCTAAAACCATTTTGCCTCTACACACTCTTGAAAGCTTCTCAACCTAATACTATTTTTCAGTTCTATGCTCTACATCTTTTTTTTTTTCCCTAGGATGCTGCAAATATCTTTGCTGTGAGTTAAAGTTTTGTTTCATTTTTAAACGAGAATCACCAGATCATAAAATCTTTTGTCTGATATTCCTAATGCATTCTGTGCAGCTTTTATTTATTATTAATATAATTCAGGATAGCATAAAAGATCTGGCATGTTTTTGTGAATCTATTGTGTCAGCTGCCTGTTGAGTAGAAGAGAAAATATCCAAGCAAGATGGCAACTCTGCAGAGTTCAGAAGAAGAACCTTTGATACTAAAATTCAAATACTGTTACAGAAAATTGAATTTGTGGCACTCTGTTCCCTTCTGTAAGTTAACTACAATGTACGTTATTTGCTATACTTAAAATGTAATTTTAAAATCTACACATATACTCACTTATTTGGGAGCTTTAATGTTTCTGTCTACTTCATCAAAAATAATCATTGCTTTCTGGCTGAAATAAGGGTCATATAAATACGCATTTATTATAAATTAGGGAAATAAATATGGTGGCAAGGAAAGTAATTTAGAATAGGACCAAGACATTGATTGCTTATTGGACAGTTCATTTGGCCTTGTTCTGCGATGATTGAAACTGCTTTACTAGGTATTTTATAACGTTAGACTTGCCATTTCTTTGCATATGAAAAGTGCAACATGAGAACCCTTAGAGGACATGTTGTTATAACCCTTATTTAGCTGTACAGTACACAAGAATACCATTTTTTCTTTAATCCTTTGTTTCACCCTAATAGGGGCATGACTATACATTGAAGTAAGGGCTATTCACCTGCTACCACCTACTGTTAATGGTGAGCAAGAGAGAGCAAGTGTGAAGAGGTGGAGACCCTTGCACATTTCCCTGAACTAGGTTAAAACATGAACATATATATCCATGCCTGTACTGCACAGGCCCAGTGAAGAGCTTTGGCATTTAGCCAAAACAAGAATTAGAGGTTGGGGAAGGCCCTGCTTATATCACCCTAAAACAGGATCCTGTAAGCAGTAATCGGAAAAAAGTAAAGCCGAGTCCATCCAGTACCCAAATATATTTTAGGCTGTTAACCGCTGTTCTATATGCTGGTACCACCCGCATCAACTTTGCTTCTGAAATGTTTTGCACTGCTACCTTAACTCTCCAAAATAAGAGTGAAAGAGTTGTAGCCACCCTTCCTATGGGAAAGATTACATAGCCTGTCTTTGAAATAATTTGTTCTCCTGCTGACTCCTTTGCACTTTTTGCCATGCACAGGCAACCATACTGTTATGCCTGCTTTAACTGTTTTGCAAAGTTTCTTGATGATCATCCTTTGCATAATTACATTTTTACTTTCCTTTATAAGAGTAAGAAGTACTGTACAGAGTGGCTTTTTATGACCTACGGTATATCTAGAGGAAGAGAGGTATTGATAAATTTCCACATTTTTCATCTTCTGATAGAAGCCTGACATATCTTCCAGTTCATTCATTCTGTGAGATGATTAAAAAGTTGCTCTTCAACAAA